>NC_045958.1:129875461-129985461 GCF_010909765.2 Amblyraja radiata
TTTTTTTTTAAATTTTATTATGAAACTACTTTTATTCAAAAAATAAACATAAACATAGAGTATTAACACAATCAAAGACTGCCTATGCTGACAGTTTACAAACAAATGATCGTCAAATTAATAACATCAACGTCAACTGGACCCACGAATAGCCGTTGAAGGTCGAGTGTTCCGTTTATCAACAAAACACTCGACCTTCAACGGCGACCAGTATTCATGGAAAGCCTCCAAAGTCCCGATGGACACCACGTGTTCCCTCTTAACACTTAAACAAAATTATCAAATTAAAATATTAACATTCTTATCGATAATATATTCAACCTCCTGTGGTGACCAGCGTGCACAGAAGGCCTCCGCAGTCCCCATGGACACCGCGTGTTCCTTTTCTAGGGACACGCGAGCTCGTACGTAACCCCGGAAAAGGGGCAGGCAGGCGACCGGTGTGCGGCCATCGACTGCCCGCTGCCTGGACCCGCGAATGGCCATCTTGGCCAGGCCCAGGAGTGGACCGACAGGGAGACCCACTCCTCCCTCCCAACCTTTCCCCCTCTGCACCGGATGCCCATAAATTAATAATGTTGGACTAAAATGTAGCCAAAACTTGAGGAGCAGCCCTTTCAGATACTCGAACAGTGGCTGCAACCTCTCACACTCTATGTACACATGGAACACGGTCTCTACCTCACCGCAGAAATGACAAGCAGGGGAGGAGTCCGTGAACCGGCTCAAATACCTATTACAGGCCACGGCTTTGTGCAACACTCTCCACCCCAGGTCCCCGATGTAAAGGGGGAGGACTCCCTTGTAGAGAGACCTCCACTGGGGACCGCTCCCCTCGTCAGGTGGTAACACGGACCGCCAGGGTGTGTCTGGATGAAAGACGAGGGCGAGGAAGTGGAGAGTGTGCAGGAGCAGCCTGTACAGTACGCGCCTCTCCGCGTCACAGAACGGTACGCTGGGCATCTCGGAAAGGCGGCTCATGTTGCATGGGGCCGACTCTCGGGGAGGGACCCGGGCCTTGGGCCCTATGAACAATTCCGACTGAACGGGGTCAAGCTCGTCCGGAATCGTTCCATGCACACGTCTCTCCTCAACACCCACCATCACAGCCACGACACCCCCCTCCCCCTGAGGAGTAGGGCCCTGGCTGAAGGTGACCAAATTCCTGGCCTTCAAGAGGTCACGGTAAAAGCCAGGCAACTCCCGCCTAGCGCGTCGACTCATGCCCGCTAATGGGAGCCGTGAGCCCTCCTGAAGGCAGCGCCCCTGGCGTAAAAAATACGTCGCCAACACGTGCCATTTAGGAGGGTAGTCCGAGTAGACGTACCTCCGCAGGGTCCTGAGTCGGAGAGCCGCCACCTGGGTGCGAATACATACCAGCGCCTGACCACCCTCCTCCAATGGGAGACTCAGAACCCCAGCAGAGACCCAGTGGTTCCTCTCGCCCCAGAAGAAGTTGACCAATCTCCTCTGTAACATGGTTATAAAATAAGAGGACGGGACCATAGTGGCCATCCGGTACCACAGCAGAGAGGCCACCAGCTGGTTAATAACTACAGCCCTGCCCCGGTAAGAGAGCACACCAAGTAGGCCGGACCAACGTCCCAGCCGGGCGATCACCTTCGCCTCCAGCTCCTGCCAGTTCGCCGGCCACCCCCTCTCATCGGGACTCAGGTAGACCCCCAGATAGAGGAGGTGCGTGGTATTCCACGCAAAACCTGCCATCTCCTCCGGCAGGGAGTCCACCTGCCACCTACCCACCAAGAGACCAGAACACTTCCCCCAGTTGATCTTGGCGGAGGAAGCAGCCGAGAAAACCTGCTGGCACTCACGCATCCTCCGCAGGTCAACAGGGTCGGTGAACATCAGAATTACATCGTCGGCGTAGGCCGAGAGGACCACCTCCATCCCCGGCCCCGGTAAGCCAGGCCTGTCAACCGTCTCCGGAGAAGGCACAGGAAAGGCTCAACACAGATGGAGTACAGCTGGCCGGACATGGGACATCCCTGACGAACACCCCTCTCAAAGGGAAAGGGGGCCAACAAAGAGCCGTTGACCTTAACAAGGCATTCTACAGCAGTATATAAAAGTCGAACCCAGGCCACAAATTGTGGTCCAAATCCGAACGCCTGCAGAGTCCCCAGAAGGTAATCATGCTCCACCCTGTCGAACGCCTTCTCCTGGTCGAGGGAGAGAAAGGCGACCGACAGACCAGCTCCCTGGGTCAGATAGATCAGGTCCCGGACTAGATGAACATTGTCCTGGATTGACCGGCCCGGGACTGTGTACGACTGGTCAGGGTGGATCACCTGGGACAACACGGGACCCAGGCGATTCGCTAATGCCCGGGCAAAAACTTTATAGTCCGTGCTGAGGAGAGAGACCGGGCGCCAGTTCTTCAAAAGGTGGAGATCGCCCTTCTTGGGCAGCAGGACAACAACTGCCCTGCGCCACGAGAAGGGCATCTCCCCAGTCGCCAGGCTCTCCCCCAGGACCTTCATATAGTCACCCCCCAGGACATCCCAGAAGGCTCTAAGGTACTCCACAGTCAACCCATCCAGCCCTGGAGACTTGCCCCCCTTGAGCTGGTGCAGGGCACCAGTCATCTCCTCCAGAGTTAGGGGATCATCCAGGTGTTCAGCCACATCATTGCACACAGCAGGTAAGCCCTCCCACAGGACCTCTTGCGCCTCCCCACTCGATGTGCTTGCCGAGAACAGAGTCTTGTAGAAAGACCCAACCGAGGCACCAATGCTCTCTGGGTCTGTGACAGAGGAGCCATCATCCGCAAGCAACTCAACAAGCTGCCTGCGGGCTCCTCGCCCCTTCTCCAGAGAAAAGAAAAAGGGGGAGGCGCGGTCCAGATCGTGTAACATCTGGACTCGCGACCTCACATACGCACCCCGGGCTCTCCTAAGCTGCAAGTCCCTCAGTGCTCCCTTCTTCTCCTGGTATTCCTCCCACTCACATGAAGCCCCACCAGTCTGATCCAGACGTGCCCCCGAGTCGAGCAACTCTCTCTCAAGCCGTCCGATCTCAGAGTTTCGCCTCTTAGTCGACCCCCTCGTGTAGTCCTGGCAAAACAGACGGACGTAGGCCTTCCCCACGTCCCACCACTGCCTTAGGGAAAGGAAACGCCCCTGCCTCTCTCTCCACCTCGCCCAGAACTGGAGCCATCACGGCAGCCATTGGGACCAAACAATATCACCTCTGTCTTCTTTTCATTAAATCCTAGAAAGTTTAGGGCCATCCAGGATTTAATGTCATCAAGACATAACAGAAGTGATTTTACAGAGAATGCATCTTCCTTCCTCAGCGGCACATATAGTTGGCTATCATCAGCATAACAATGAAAAGAGATGCCATGCTTTCTAAGAATGGAACCCAGAGGGAGTAAATACAGTGAGAAAAGCAGGGGCCCTAAAATTGAGCCCTGTGGAACCCCATATGACAGAGGAGCGGAGGAGGAGCGGAGGAGGATTCAAAACCAGCAAGGCTTACACACATAGTGTTCAAGAAGGAACTGCAGATGCTGGAAGATCGAAGGTACACAAAATTGCTGGAGAAACTCAGCGGGTGCAGCAGCATCTATGGAGCGAAGGAAATAGGCGACGTTTTGGGCCGAAACCCTTCTTCAGGCTTACACACATAGTTCTGTCTGCCAGATAAGACCTGAACCATCCCAGGGCACTGCCACAAATGCCCACTAGGTGCTGTAACCGAGATACTAAGATACCATGGTCCACTGTATCAAAGGCGGCAGATAGGTCCAGCAGGACAAGAACCACATAATCACCAGAATCATTAGCTAGGAGGATAGTAAGCCATTTAGAACGGAGACGAGGAAACACTTTTTCTCACAGAGAGTGGTGAGTCTGTGGAATTCTCTGCCTCAGGACGATGGAGGCCGGTTCTCAGGATGCTTTCAGCAGAGAGCTAGATAGGGCTTTTAAAAATAGCGGAGTCAGGGGATATGGGGAGAAGGCAGGAACGGGGTACTGATTGGGGATGATCAGCCATGATCACATTGAATGGCTCGAAGGGCCAAATGGCCTACTCCTGCACCTATTGTCTATTGTCTATTGTTCCATCCTGACTATGGGTGCTGTCTGTACGGAGTTTGTACCTTCTCCCCGCGACCACGTGGGTTTTCTCCGGGCGCTCCGGTTTCCTCCCACACTCCGAAAACCTACAGGTTTGTAGGTTTAGTTTAGTTCAGAGATACAGAGCAGAAACAGACCCACCATCGGTACGCCGAGTCCGCACCGCCCAGCGATCCTCAAACACTAACATTTTCCTACACACATTGGGGTGTAATTTTTACATTTACACCAAGTCAATGTGCTGCTCTGTTAATTGACCAATAATATTGTAAATTGTCCCTAGTGTATAGGATAGTGTCAATGTGCAGGGATCGCTGGCCAGCATGAACTCGGTGGGCCAAACTAAACTAAACTTCAACAAATCCTTGTGGGTTAATTGGCTTCAGTAAATAAAAATTGTCCCTCGTGTGTGTAGGATAGAGCTATTGTACGGGGTGATCGCTGGTCGGTGTGGACTCGGTGGGTTGAAGGGTCTGTTTCTGCAATAAAGTCTGATTAAAGATAGTCTGAGGGTCTCCAATGTGGTAGGTAGATACTAGGTCAGGACATGCAACACCATGTAATGTATGTACATGCCATTAACATTAACGCAGCTTTGTCAATAAACAATAGACAATAGGAGCAGGAATAGGCCATTCGGCCCTTCGAGCCAGCACCGCCATTCAATGTGATCATGGCTGATCATCCCCAATCAGTACCCCGTTCCTGCCTTCTTCCCATATCCCCTGACTCCGCTATCTTTAAGAGCCCTCTCTCTTGGAAGTATCCAGAGAACCGGCCTCCACCGCCCTCTGAGGCAGAGAATTCCACACACTCACAACTCTCTGTGAGAAAAAGTGTTTCCTCATCTCAGTTATAAATGCCTTACCCCTTATTCTTAAACTGTGGCCCCTGGTTCTGGACTCCCCCAACATCATTGCACAGAAAAGGATCCAAACAGAACCAGCAGCTCCACTCTCCACGATTTATTTTATTCAAATCATTAAAATAATATTCTAAACAAATAAAAGTCTATACTTGTACAGCACAGAAACACGGCCTACGGCCCAATGCGCCCATGCTGAGCACCAAAGACTCACCCATACTAATTATGTTCAACCGCATTTCATTGTTGCTTTTCATGTCTGAGTTTGTTCAGACGGGAGGCATTGCCTCCAGCACTGCTTCAAGCAGAGCATTCACATTACCAAACAGCTTCAGGGCCGTTCTTCAGATCCAGTTCAGTTTATTGTCACGTTAGTTTACCGAGGTACAGTGAAAAGCTTTTGTTGCGTGCTAACCCATCAGTGGAAAGACTGTACATGATTACAATCGATCCGTTTGCTGAGAGGCCCTAGTGAGACCACACCTGCAGTATTGTGTGCAGTTTCGGTCCCCTAATTTGAGGAAGGACATTCTTGCTATTGAGGGAGTGCAGCGTAGGTTTACCAGGTTAATTCCCGAGATGGCGGGACTGTCATATGCTGTGAGAATGGAGCGGCTGGGCTTGTACACTCTGGAGTTTAGAAGGATGAGGGGGATCTTATTGAAACATATAAGATTGTTAAGGGTTTGGACACACTAGAGGCAGGAAACATGTTCCCGAAGTTGGGGGAGTCCAGAACCAGGGGCCACAGTTTAAGAATAAGGGGCAAGCCATTTAGAACGGAGACGAGGAAACACTTTTTCTCACAGAGAGTTGTGAGTGTGGAATTCTCTGCCTCAGAGGGCGGTGGAGGCCGGTTCTCTGGATACTGTCAAGAGAGAGTTAGATAGGGCTCTTAAAGATAGCGGAGTCAGGGGATATGGGGAGAAGGCAGGAACGGGGTACTGATTGGGGATGATCAGCCATGATCACATTGATCTTGAAGGGCGAATGGCCTACTGCACCTATTGTCTATTGTTCACCTTGTGCAGATTCACAGTGTATCGAGACCCTTCATCAGTTCAGTTTAGTTTATTGTCCCGTGTACCAAGATACAATGAAAAGCTTTTGTTGACTAAGCAGTCAGCGGAAAGATTACAAGTCATTTACAGTGTACAGATACAGGATAAGGGAATAACATTTATTGCAAGGTAAAGCCAGCAAAGTCCGATCAAAGATAGTCTGAGGGTCACCAATGAGGTAGATGGTAGTTCAGCGCTGCTCTCTGGTTGTGGTAGGATGGTTCAGTTGCCTGATAACAGCTGGGAAGAAACTGTCCCTGAATCTGAAGGTGTGCGTTTTCACACTTCTGTACCTCTTGCCTGATGGGAGAGGGGAGACGAGGGAGTGGCCGGGATGCGTCTGTGCATGGACTGAGTGCTAGATCGCTGACAGTACATTAATGGGGAATCTCTTACCCTGCAGATATACTGGTTTCTTTCCCCTGGGGAAAAGGTCTGTGATCTCACGATCATGCTGCTCCTCACAAAGTTGTTGTGCCGCTGGCCCAGGCTGGCCCTCTCCTTGGTAGGGACAGACACATACTCCACCGTAGATTCATCCGTGTTCATCTCCTTGTCCACCTGCACACAGTAGGGGCAAACATCCTCACTGATGTGTGTGTGTGTGTGTATGAGTCTGTGTATGTATGTGTATGTGTGTGCATGTATGTGTGTGTATGTGTGTGCATGTGTGTGTGTGTGTGTATGTGTGTGTGTGTGTGTGTGTGTATATGTGTGTGCGTGTATATGTTTGTGTGTGTGTGTGTGTGTGTATGTGTGAGTGTATGTGTGTGTATGTGTGAGTGTGTGTGTGTATATATGTGTGTGTGTGCGTGTGTGTGTATGTGTGTGTGTGTATATGTGTGTATGTATGTGTGTGTATATATGTTTATGTGTGTGTGAGTTTATGTATGCATGTGTGTGTGTGTGTGTGTGTGTATCGATGTATGTTTATGTGTATGTGCATGTATGTGTGTATGTGTGTGTGTCTATGTATGTGTATGTGTGTGTATATGTGTGTACGTGTGTGTATGTATGTGTGTGGGTGGGTGTATGTGTAAGTGTGTGTGTGTGCGTGTATGTGTGTGTGTGTATGTGTGAGTGTGTGTATATAAATGTATACATGAACACACACAGGTGTACATACACATGCAAAGACACACAGACACACATCTGTGTGTCTTTGCATGTGTATGTGTGGGTCTGCATGTGCGTGTGCATGTGCATGTGTGTCTATATGTCTGTGTGTCTGTATATGTGTATATATACGTCTGTATGCTTGTCTGTGCATGTGTCTTTCTCTCTCTGTGCCTCTGTGTGTGTATGTCTGCGTGCGTGTCTGCATGTGTACATGCATGTGTGTGTGCCTACATGTGTACATGTGTGCATTTGTGTGTCTGTGTGCATGCATGTATGTGTGTGTGCATGTGTCTGTGCACATGTCTGTGTCTGCGCGTGTGTGTGTGTGCGCATGTGCGTGTACGTGTGTGTACACGTGTGTGTGCGTGTGTAGGCGTGTGTGGGTATGTGTGTGTAAGTGTGTGTACATGCGTGTGTGTGTACGTGTGTGTGTGTGGCATGTGTGTGTGTGCACACGTGTGTGTGCATGTGTGTGTGGTGTACACATGTGTGTGTCAATGATCACCATTCCTACCAGTATGGGCGGTGTTGTGCTGGGCTCCCTCTCGCCTGGTCTGTCTTTA
Organism: Amblyraja radiata; assembly: GCF_010909765.2. Lineage (NCBI taxonomy): Eukaryota > Metazoa > Chordata > Chondrichthyes > Rajiformes > Rajidae > Amblyraja > Amblyraja radiata. The sequence continues at coordinate 129,883,173 of NC_045958.1, forward strand.
TCACTCTCTCTCTGAGACGGTTCCTGAGTTGCAGCCGCTCGCTCCTCCACCTCCACCTCCACACCACTGCCACCTCCTTCCTCCCCAGCTCCAGTCCTGTCTGCCCCCAGCAACCGCAGCCTGCAGTGAACAACAATAGATCAGAAAAATGATCGGTTGTCACGGGCTTCCATCACTAGATCAGTCAGATGGCCAAAGCATTGAAGAGCTTACACTCCAGGTGTGGCACGGTGGCGCAGCGGTAGAGTTGCTGCCTCACAGCGCCAGAGACCCGAGTTCAATCCCGACTACGGGTGCTGTCTGTACGGAGTTTGTACGTTCTCCCTGTCACCTGCGTGGGTTTTCTCCGGGTGCTCCGGTTTCCCCCCACACTCTAAAGACGTACAGGTTTGTAGGTTAATTGTCTTGGTATAAATTGTAAATTGTCCCTAGTGTGTGTGGGATAATGTTAGTGTGCGGGGATTGTTGGTTGGTGCAGACTCGGTGGGCCGAAGGGCCTGTTTCCACGCTGTATCTCTAAATTAAACGAAAACTAACCTCCATAAGTACGGGAGGATTGTAAATAACAGGGCCTACTTTTAGTTGGAGATAGACACAGAGTGCTGGAGTAACTCAGCGGGTCAGGCAGAATCTCTGGAGAACATGGATAGGTGACCTTTCACAGAGTGCTGGAGTAACTCAGCGGGTCAGACAGCATCTCTGGAGAACATGGATAGGTGACCTTTTACAGAGTGCTGGAGTAACTCAGCGGGTCAGACAGCATCTCTGTAGAACATGGATAGGTGAGCCAGCACTGCCATTCATTGTGATCATGGCTGATCGCCACTTATCAATAACCCGTGCCTGCCTTCTCCCCATATCCCTTGACTCCACTAGCCCCTAGAGCTCTATCTAACTCTCTCTTAAATCCATCCAGTGATTTGGCCTCCACTGCCCTCTGTGGCAGGGAATTCCATAAATTCACAACTCTCTGGGTGAAAACGTTTTTTCTCACCTCAGTCTTAAATGACCTCCCCTTTATTCTAAGACTGTGGCCCCTGGTTCTGGACTCGCCCAACATTGGGAACATTTTTGCTGCATCTAGCTTGTCCTGTCCTTTTATAATTTTATATGTTTCTATAAGACATCCCTCATCCTTCTAAACTCCGGTGAATACAAGCCTAGTCTTTTCAATTTTGAAGATGGGAGATGGACACAAAAAGTTGGAGTAACTCGGCGGGACAGGCAGCTGAGAGACGTTTCGGGTCGAGAACCTTCTTCAGACTGGTCAGGGGAAAGGGAAGAGGGAGAAGTTAGGAGGTCATGTTGTAGTTATGCAAGACGTTGGTGAAGGTAGACAAAAATGCTGGAGAAACACAGCGGGTGAGGCAGCATCTATGGAACGAAGGAAATATGCAACGTTTCGGCTCGAGATTCTTCTTCAGACTGATGTGAGGGTGGAGGGGGCGGGAAGAAGAAAGGAAGAGGCGGAGACAGTGGGCTGTGGGAGAGCTGGGAAGGGGAGGGGAAGGAGGGAGAAAGCAGGGACTACCTGAAATTAGAGAAGTCAATGTTCATACCGCTGGGGTGTAAACTGCCCAAGCGAAATATGAGGTGCTGCTCCTCCAATTTGCGGTGGGCCTCACTCTGGCCATGGAGGAGGCCCAGGCCAGAAAGGTCGAATTGGGAATGGGAGGGGGAGTTGAAGTGCTGAGCCACCGGGAGATCAGGTTGGTTATTGCAAACTGAGTGCAGGTGTTGGGCGAAGCGATCGCCAAGCCTACGCTTGGTCTCACCGATGTAGAGCAGCTGACATCTAAAGCAGCAGATGCAATAGATGAGGTTGGAGGAGATGCAGGTGAACCTCTGCCGCACCTGGAACGACTGCTTGGGTCCTTGGATGGAGTCAAGGGGGGAGGTAAAGCGACAAGTGTAGCATTTCCTGCGGTTGCAAGGGAAAGTACCAGGGGAGGGGGTGGTGCGGGTGGGAAGGGACGAATGGACCAGACAGTGCCGGAAGGAGTGGTCTCTGTGGAAAGCAGACAGGGGGGGGGAGATGGGAAGATGTGGCCAGTGGTGGGATCCCGTTGGAGGTTGCGAAAATGTTGGAGGATTATTTGTTGTATGTGACGGCTGGTGGGGTGGAAGGTGAGGACAAGGGGGACTCTGCCCTTGTTACGAGTGGGGGGGATGGGGAGTGAGGGCAGAGTTACGGGGTATAGAATAGACCCTGGTGAGAGCCTCATCTATAGTAGAGAGGGGAACCCCCGTTCCCTGAAGAATGAGGACATATCAGATGCCCTGGTGTGGAACACCTCATCTTGGGAGCAGAAGCGGTGTAGACGGAGTAATTGGGAGTAGGGGATGGAGTCCTTAAGGAAGCAGGGTGGGAAGAAGTGTAGTCCAGATAGCCATGGGAGTCAGTGGGTTTATAGAGCGGTTCCTTGTATGTTTTTTTAAACAAAAATAAAATTTAGTGCGAGACATTTCCACCCTGGGGAAAAGGTTTCGACTGTCTCATAAGTTTATATACTTCTATCAGGTCCACCACACAGCCTCTGGTGTTCCAAAGAAAGAAAGATGACCTTCACATAAACCAACCTCCCTTCCATTGACTCCATCTACACCTCACGCTGCCTCGGCAAGGCCAGCATCATTATCAAGGACCAGTCACACCCCGGCCACTCCCTCTTCTCCCCTCTCCCATCGGGCAAAAGGTATAAAAGTCCCAGATTCAGGGACTGTTTCTTACCAGCTGTTATCAGGCAACTGAACCATCCTACCACAACCAGAGAGCAGTCCTGAACTACTATCTACCTCATTGGTGACCCTCGGACTATCTTTGATCGGACTTTGCTGGCTTTACCTTGCACTAAATGTTATTTCCTTATCATGTATATGTACCCTGTGAATAGCTCGATTGTAATAGACAATAGACAATAGGTGCAGGAGTAGGCCATTCGGCCCTTCGCGCCAGCACCACCATTCAATGTGATCATGGCTGATCATCCACGATCAGTACCCCGTTCCTGCCTTCTCCCCATATTCCCATTCAACAAAATAAAGAGAGTACAGAGGAGATTTACTAGAATGTTGCCTGGGTTTCAGCAACTAAGTTACAGAGAAAGGTTGAACAAGTTAGGGCTTTATTCTTTGGAGCGCAGAAGGTTAAGGGGGGACTTGATAGAGGTTTTTAAAATGATGAGAGGGATAGACAGAGTTGACGTGGAAAAGCTTTTCCCACTGAGAGTAGGGAAGATTCAAACAAGGGGACATGACTTGAGAATTAAGGGACTGATGTTTAGGGGTAACATGAGGGGGAACTTCTTTACTCAGAGAGTGGTAGCGGTGTGGAATGAGCTTCCAGTGAAGGTGGTGGAGGCAGGTTCGTTTTTATCATTTAAAAATATATTGGATAGTTATATGGATGGGAAAGGAATGGAGGGTTATGGTCTGAGCGCAGGTATATGGGACTAGGGGAGATTATGTGTTCGGCACGGACTAGAAGGGTCGAGATGGCCTGTTTCCGTGCTGTAATTGTTATATGGTTATATGGACGTCATATCCCCTGACTGGATGCTTTCAAGAGAGAGCTAGATAGGGCTCTTAAAAATAGTGGAATCAGGGGATATGGAGAGAAGGCAGGAACGGGGCACTGATTGGGGATGATCAGCCATGATCACATTGAATGGCGGTGCTGGCTCGAAGGGCCGAATGGCCTACTCCTGCACCTATTGTCTATTGTCTATTCTTAAGAGCCCTATCTGGCTCTCTCTTGAAAGTATCCAGAGAACCGGCCTCCACCGCCCTCTGAGGCAGAGAATTCCACAGACTCACCACTCTCTGTGAGAAAAAGTGTTTCCTCGTCTCCGTTCTAAATGGCTTACTCCTTATTCTTAAACTGTGGCCATGATTGTAATCATGTATTTCCTTTCCGCTGACTGGTTAGCACGCAACAAAAGCTTTTCACTGTACCTCGGTACACATGATAGTAAACTAAACCGAACTGAACTGAAAGTAATCCAAGTCTGTTCAACGTTCTGTTGTGAGTCTGGTGATGACTGATGGAAATCAGTTCCGCTGGAAAGATAAAGAAATATAATGATGGTGCCACTAGGATTACAGTACCACTGCTCGCCTGAGACTCACCCTCTGTCCGGTGTCACCAACTCCTTCTCCACTGCCAGGAGCTCCACAGATGTTCTCTCCAGCAAGACAGACACTGCATCCTGTTGGAATCAAGAGAAGAAAGTTCATAAGGTCAATAGACAATAGACAATAGGTGCAGGAGTAGGCCATTTGGCCCTTCGAGCCAGCACCGCCATTCAATGTGATCATGGCTGATCATCCCCAATCAGTACCCCGTTCCTGCCTTCTCCCCATATCCCCTGACTCCGCTTTCTTTAAGAGCTCTATCTAGTTCTCTCTTGAAAGCATCCAAAGAACTGGCCTCCACCACCCTCTGAGGCAGAGAATTCCACACTCACCACTCTCTGCGAGAAAAAGTGTTTCCTCATCTCCGTTTTAAATGGCTTACTCCTTATTCTTAAACTAAAGCAGAATTAGCCCCATCAAGTCTACTCTGCCATTCAATCAAGGTTGATATTATTGAACCATATAAGATAAGGGTTTGGACACGATAGAGGCAGGAAACATGTTCCCGATGTTGGGGGAGTCCAGAACCAGGGGCCACAGTTTAAGAATAAGGAGTAAGCCATTTAGAACGTAGACGAGGAAACACTTTTTCTCAGAGAGTTGTGAGTGTGGAATTCTCTGCCTCAGAGGGCGGTGGAGGCCGGTTCTCTGGATGCTTTCAAGATAGAGCTAGATAGGGCTCTTAAAGATAGCGGAGTCAGGGGATATGGGGAGAAGGCAGGAACTGATTGGGGATGATCAGCCATGATCACATTGAATGGCGGTGCTGGCTCGAAGGGCCGAATGACCTACTCCTGCACCTATTATCTATTGTCTATCTCTCCCTCCTAACCCCATTCTCCTGCCTTCTCCCCATAAACCCTGACACCCTTACCAATCAAGAAACTATCTATGCCTTAAGAACGCCCATTGACGGCCTCCACAGCCGTTTGTGGCAATGAATTCAACAGATTCACCACTCTGACGAAGCAAAAACAATTCAAGGCATTTAAGGAGCTCAACTCTTTTTTTTTTTCAAGTAGAATTTTGTACTGTCACTGATAGATTGGAATCGGACAATGATTGAATAGATGCGGTGAATTAGATGCAGTTGAATTTCACCAGGTTAATTTCCGGGATGGCGGGACTGTCATATGCTGAGAGAATGGAGCGGCTGGGCTTGTACACTCTGGAGTTTAGAAGGATGAGAGGGCATCTTATTGAAACATATAAGATTATTAAGGGTTTGGACATGCTAGAGGCAGGAAACATGTTCCCGATGTTGGGGGAGTCCAGAACCAGGGGCCACAGTTTAAGAATATGGGGTCAGCCATTTAGAACGGAAAAACGTTTTCACACAGAGAGTGGTGAGGCTGTGGAATTCTCTGCCTCAGAGGGCGGTGGAGGCTGGTTCTCTGGATACGTTCAAGAGAGAGTTAGATAGTGCTCTTAGGGATAGCGGAGTTACGGGATATGGAGAGAAGGCAGGAATGGGGTACTGATTGTGGACGATCAGCCATGATCACATTGAATGGTGTTGCAGGCTCGAAGGGCCAAATGGCCTACTCCTGCACCTATTGTCTATTATCCATTGTTTATTGGCCAGTGTAGGGGAATCGAGAACTGGAGGACATAGGTTTAAGGTGAGGGGGGAAAGATTTAATAGGAATCTGAGGGGTAACGTTTTCACACAGGTTGTATGGAACAAGCTGAGGTACAGGAAGGAACTGTAGATGCTGGTTTTAAACCAAAGATAGTGTGCTGCCTGATCCGCTGAGTTACTCCAGCTTTTTGTGCCAATCTTTGCCAAAGGAAGGAGTTGAGGCAAGTACTTTCACAAAGTTTGGATGTTCGGACGGGTACATGGGTATGCTTTGAAGGACATGGGTCAAATGCGGGCAGGTGGGATGCAAAGAGTGGTGGGCGTACGGAAAGAGCTGCCCGAAGAGGTCGTTGAGGCAGGGACTATCGCAACATTGAAAAGACATTTGGACAGGTACATGGTTAGGACAAGTTTAGAGGGATATGGGCCAAACGCGGGCAGGTGGGACTAGTGTGGATGGGACATTGTTGGTCGGTGTGAACAAGTCGGGCCGAAGGGCCTGTTTCCACACTGTACCAGGCAATGTTTAATGTTTTGTGTGTCATTCCTAACTGTCACTGTAGGTCATGTTGTCACTTGTGGGCGGAGCACCAACTGCGGAGCACCAACTGCATCTGCAGTTCTTTCTTAAACATTCTGACTAAGGGTGCTGGAGTTTGTACTTTCTCGTCGCGACCTAGTGTGTGTAGGATAGAGCTAGTGTGCGGGGATCACCGGTCGGCGTGGACCATTTCCGCGCTGTACCTCTAAACTTCCTTGTATGTGAATACTTGGCCAATAAACTTATTCATTCACTCATTCATTCATCACTCTGTGACTCTCATTGGGAGATTGGTGGCCACTGATGGCAATCTACCGCCTAAAGTCCTGGCAACAGTGTGTTTGGATCGAACTTTGTACTTTGGAAATGGCGGAAAAAACATGGCGGCGCCCGCATGTGTAAATACGCTAGGAGAATTTCACGTTGACAATGTGACGAAGAGGGCACCATTGACCCATTGAAGTTTCCAGCCACTCCATTGTGGCCCTGTACCTTGTCCAGAGTGCTGCAAGGCTGTGACGCAAGGGAGGTATCCCTTGTCTGTGCCTTGCTGCTGCTGTGTTGAATGTCCATGTTCTTGTAGAGCAGCATGTTGTACCAGCACGTGGACATCTCCCCTCCGCTGCAGTGGTCGGCCAGGCTGATCTGGGTGGAGGCCTTTGGGAGAGAGAGACACACATAAGGGGATTGTCAACTTGAAGAGTTGATCAGTTTGGTTCACGGCGTTCCATCCTGACTACGGGTGCAGAAGGTGGACAAAACTGCTGGAGAAACTCGGCGGGTGAGGCAGCATCTATGGAGTGAAGGAAATAGGCGACGTCCAAGTCTGAAGAAGGGTCTCGACCCCAAACGTCACCCATTCCTTCACTCCATAGATGCTGCCTCACCTGCTGAGTTTCTCCAGCAATTTTGTCCACCTTCGATTTTTCCAGCATCTGCAGTTCTTTCTTAAACATACTGACTAAGGGTGCTGGAGTTTGTACTTTCTCGCCGCGACCTAGTGTGTGTAGGATAGAGCTAGTGTGCGGGGATCACCGGTCGGCGTGGACCATTCCCGCGCTGTATCTCCAAACTGAACTACAAAATGTTGCCTGACCTGCTGAGTTAGTCCAGCACTTTGTGTCTTCAGCTTTTAGTTTAGTTTGGAGATGCAGCGCAGAAGCAGGCCCTTCGGCCCACCGAGTCTGCGCCGACCAGCGATCTCCACACATCCTTTTTACATTCATACCGAGTCAATTAACCTACAAACCTGGATTGGAAGAAACTGCAGATAATAGACAACAGACAATAGACAATAGACAATAGGTGCAGGAGTAGACCATTCTGCCCTTCAAGCCAGCACCACCATTCAATGTGATCATGGCTGATCATCCACAATCAGTACCCCGTTCCTGCTTTCTCTCCATATCCCCTGACTCCGCTATCTTTAAGAGCCCTATCTAGCTCTCTCTTGAAAGCATCCAGAGAACCGGTCTCCACCGCCCTCTGAGGCAGAGATTTCCACAGACTCACAACTCTCTGTGAGAAAAAGTGTTTCCTCATCTCCGTTCTAAATGGCTTCCCCCTTATTCTTAGACTGTGTCCCCTGGTTCTGGACTCCCCCAACATCGGGAACATGTTTCCTGCCTCTAGCATGTCCAAATCCTTAACAATCTTATATGTTTCAATGATGCCCTCTCATCCTTCCGAACTCCAGAGTGTACAAGTCCAGCTGATCCATTCTCTCAGCATATGACAGTCCCGCCATCCCGGGAATTAACCTTGTAAACCTACGCTGCACTCCCTCAATAGCACGAATGTCCTTCCTCAAATTAGGGGACCAAAACTGCACACAATACTCCAGGTGCGGTCTCACTAGGGCCCTGTACATCTGCAGAAGGACCTCTTTGCTGCAATCCTCGACTCCTCTTGTTATGAAGGCCATGGTGAAGATTATGAAGATGCTGGTTAAAATTGAAGATAGACACAAGATGCTGGAGTAACTCAGCGGGGCCGGCAGCATCTCTGGGGAGAAGGAACGGGTGACATTTCGGGTCGAGACCATTCTTCAGTCTGAAGAACTTTGCAGTCTCCAGCATTTTGTGTCTACCTTGACCTACAAACCTGTACGTCTTTGGAGTGTGGGTGGAATCCGAAGATCCAGGTGAAAACCCACGCAGGTCACGGGGAGAACGTACAAAGCCCGTACAGACAGCACCCGTAGTCCGGATCGAATCTGGCACTGTAAGCGCTGTACGGCAGCAACTCTACCGCTGCGCCACCGTGCTGCTGCCTCCTTTGTTTTATACGGTTAATAATAGGCAATAGGTGCAGGAGTAGGCCAATCGGCCCTTCGAGCCAGCACCGCCTTTCAATGTGATCATGGCTGATCATCCCCAATCAGTACCCCGTTCCTGCCTTCTCCCCATATCCACTAACTCCGTTATTGTTAAGAGCCCTATCTAGCTCTCTCTTGAAAGCATCCAGAGAACCTGCCTCCACCGCCCTCTGAGGCAGTGAATTCCACAGACTCACCACTCCGTGTGAAAAAGTTTTTCCTCATCTGCGTTCTAAATGGCTTACTCCTTGTTCTGAAACTGTGGCCCCTGGTTCTGGACTCCCCCAACATCGGGAACATGTTTCCTGCCTCTAGCGTGTCCAAACCCTTAATAATATTATATGTTTCAATAAGATACCCTCTCATCCTTCTAAACTCCAGTGTGTACAAGCCCAGCTGCTCCATTCTCTCAGCATATGACAGTCCCGCCATCCCGGGAATTAACCTTGTAAACCTACGCTGCACTCCCTCAATAGCAAGAATGTTGATCGAGCCTCATCCATCCCTTACCAGACAGTCGTCCAACCGCGCCTCGCCCACGGTGCACACGTCCACTCGCAGCGTCTTCTGGCGCAGAGCGGCGCGGGCGATGGCCACCCTGAACACCTCCCTGAGGACCAGAGTCCGGGCGACACTCTGGACCTTGGTGCGGAACAGGCTGCTGGAGTCGCTCGGGCTGGGGAGCAGCGCTGCTCTGACGTACCTGCGAGATCGAGCGAGCGAGCGAGTGAGCGGTTAAACCTTCACCGGCGGTCGTGGAATTGTTTCGTTCCATTCCGTTTAGTTCATCGTCACGTGTACCAAGTTGTACCAACAGGGCCGGCCTTACGCCGATTGGACCGATTGCTCCCAATTGGGCCCCGCACCTAATGGGGGCCCCGCACCAGCATAATCTACTCTCGGCTCAGGTAAATCTACCCCGGGTGGAGGGAGGAGGGGTGGAGAGAGAGTAGAGGGGTGGTGGGGGAAGAAAGGGGTAGACGGGGAGGGAGTGTGAGGGGGAATGGAGGAGGGGGAGGTGGTTCGTTCCCTCACGGTCCCGGGGCAGCGCTCTCGCCCCTCCAGTCGCCGTGCTACATGCACGCAGCCCCGGCTCTACCCCTTTCTCTCCCTGGGCAGACGCAGTGATCAATACACGGAGGGCTGGGCCGGGGTTGGAACAACATTTCCAAACCCTGGCCTCAGCCCACACCCGTCCGCCCGGACCCCGGCATCTGCGCCCGCTGCTGGCCCTCTCCCTCCCTTCTCTCCTCCCCTTCTATCCCTCCCTTCCCTTCTTCCCTCCTCCCTTCTCTCCTCCCCTTCCCCCCCTCCCTTCCCTTCTTCCCTCCTCTCCTCCCTCCCTCCCTCTCTCTTTTCCATTCTCTCATTCCCTCTCTCCCTCCCTTCTCTCCTTTCCTCCCACACACACATCACACACAGACAACCAACACACACACAACTAAGTTAGGATGTGGTAGAAGCTCAAAGGGTAGGATGGGGCTGAAGTCCAAAAGTTAATGCCTGGACTGGTTTTACGCCAATAGTTATTGGTTTTCCAGGATCTAGTTTTCATTTCACAGTCACTAAAACAAGTGGTATTGTAACTGTGTACTTTTCAGAGGTGATCTACACATTTTGTTTGTTACTTGTAGGCTTACATGTATGCAATTTTATATTAAAATGTAGCTTAGATCTGTTTGGTCCATTAAGTCGCAGGCACTTTTTAAGCACAGATTTTGATTACTTTCCATTCTACCATAGAGATATAAAGTCTATAATAGACTTTAATTATATTTCTATGATTCTACAGACCTTGGCTGGGAACCTGGGGTTCACCAAAATTGTTCCCAATTGGGCCCCGCACCTCCTAAGGCCGGCCCTGTGTACCAACGTCCAACAACGTTGCCTGAGGAAGATTCTGAAGACTCGCTACAGAGACCACGACACATACGAGGAGATCTACCGGGAAACTGCAACAAAGCCTCTCAGCCAGGACATAGAGGGACGCAGGATGAAATCTGCAGGACATGTGCTCAGAATGTCACCAGAACGTGCACCCGAGATAGCAATGACATGGCAAGCTGACGGAAGAAGGACAAGAGGCCGGCCAAAACTCACACACAGGCAACGTTCCAGAAGGATTTGGAAGCCCGTGATGCTAACCTATCGAGGGTGGAAGACATCGCACATAACTGAACAGAATGGCGAAAGCTTGCTGCCCAATGCACTCAACAGTGTCGGAGGAACTAAGTCTAAGTAAGTAAGTATCGAGGTACAGTGAAAAGATTTTGTTGAGTGGTATCCAGTCAGTGGAAAGACAATACATGATTACGATCGAGCCATCTACATGATAATGGAGCAAAGGAAATAGGCAACGTTTCGGGTCGAAACCCTTCTTCAGTCTGAAGGAGGCCCAGGATAGAAAGGTCAGATTGGGACTGGGAGGGGGAGTTGAAGCGCTGAGCCACCAGGAGATCGGGTAGGTTAAGATGGACTGAGCGGAGAGGTCAGGTGTGGGTGGGTGAGTGAGGCCCGGAGCTGTGGGGGGGGAGTCACTGCGAGGGCCTGTTGGTGCCAGCGCGTCGCTCAGGTGTGGGGTGAGTGAGGTTTTCACAGCGAGCAGCTGAGAACAAAAAATAAACCTGGCTTGGAGAATTAAGGGGGACTATTGGGGTCTAAATGGGATACTTTGTATCTTTGTCTGCAGCCTTAAAGGGCCTGTCCCACTTGCATGCGATTGCATGCGTTCGGCGCGACCAAACGGAAGCGGAGTTCACGCGAAGTTCATGCTAAGTACGCGTGTGACGTCATTTGCGTCATACTTACCAATCAGCTGGGCAGGAGGCGGGCTGACTTAATTTGGGCGTCGCACGGCGTCGGGCGGTGACGTCATCACGCAACGCCACGTGGTGACGTCATCGCACAACGCCAAGCACTAGGCGTACGCCATCAAGACGCTGCGTACGACGTCAAGACGCTGCGTACGACCGCAATGCACCAGCGTGCCGACAGGCCGTTGGCGAGCGAAGATTTCGGCCACTGCCAGAATTTTGGAGCCCGGTCTCAGGACCCATCCCCGCACAACTCCGCGCTTCTAAGTGGGACCGGCCCCGCGCGGCCATACGGTGCCCGTACGCCTCAAGCGATCACAAGGTTGTGTAATTTGCGAGCCAAGGTCGCGTAAGTGGGACAGGCCCTTTAGGTGGCGGCTCTTTGCATACCTATGTGTGCAAAACAAAGATTCTCACTGTGATAATAAAGTATTCGTTCATTCAGACAGTAGGTCAGTCAATACTTACACTTTACACCCAGTAGGCAGAAGCAAAGCAGTCAGATTCCTCAGTTGTATCAGAATTATGATGAAGCTTCCATGGTTGGGATCATACCTGTGGCGGCCAAGATATTATAAAATGGCAGATATTTCAACAAAGAGAAATAGACGGCAGGCAAAACTAACACAGAGGTAATAACAAACCACACCATTCAGAATACGAACCGGCCCGAAACATCACCCATGAGAGTCTGAACCATCCTACCACAACCAAAGAGCAGTGCTGAACTACTATCTACCTCATTGGTGACACTCAGACTATCCAAGGTTGTACCTTGCACTAAACGTTATTCCCTTATCATGTATCTGTGCACTGCATGTGGCTCGTTTGTAATCATGTATTGTCTTTCCGCTGACTGGATAGCGCGCAACAAAACTTTTCACTGTACCTCGGTACACGTGACAGTAAACTAAACTGTAAACTCAAGGCAAGACAGAGTGCTGGAGTAAATCAGCAGGTCAGGCAGCATCTTTGGAGAACATGTATAGGTGACGTTTCGTGTCAGGACCCTTCAACAGACCAATTGCAGGGATGGGGTGGAAAGGGGTTCAGTCTGAAGAAGGGTCCTGACCCGAAACCTCCATGCGTCTATTTAAATGCCTCTTTAACCCCACTGTTGTATTTTCCTTCACCACCATCCCTGACTGCGCGTACAAGGGACCCATCACTCTCTGTCCAATAAACTTTCCTTTGTACATCTTCTTAAACTTTGTTCCTCTCACCTTTATGCCGTGCTTTCTGTCCTTTGACATTTTCTCCCGAGGGAAAAGTTTCTGCCTCTCCACCCTATCAATGCCGCTGGTAATCGATCGGGTCTCTCCTCAACCAGTGACGCTCAGTATTACAGCTGAGCAAAGGGGATTACAGAGGCGTAAGGGAGGAGCTGGCCAAAGTTGAGTGGAAAGGGACCCAAGCAGGGGTGACAGTGGAATAGCAATGGCAGAAATCTCTGGGAATAATCCGGAAGATGCAGGATCATCTCCAGAACCTGGGGCTATAGTTTAAGAATAAGGGGTGAGCCATTTAGAACGGAGACGAGGAAACATTTTTCTCACAGAGAGTGGTGAGTCTGTGAAATTCTCTGCCTCAGAGGGCAGATGAGGCCGGTTCTCTGGATGCTTTCAAAAGAGAGCTAGATAGGGCTCTTAAAAATAGCAGAGTCGGGGGATAAGGCAGGAACGGGGTACTGATTGGGGATGATCAGCCATGATCGCATTGAATGGCGGTGCTGGCTCGAAGGGCCGAATGGCCTACTCCTGCACCTATTGTCTATTGTCTAATGTAAAAGAGGATAGCAAGAGTTTCTTCAGTTTTACAAAGTCAGAAAGAGGCAAGAGTGGACGTGGGGCCACTGGAGAATGATGGAGGAGAATTGATAATGGGGAATAAAGAAATGGCAGAGGAGTTAACTATCTTTTTTGCATCAGTCTACACAGTGGACGACACCAGAAAGTGCCTGAATACAGTTCACCAGAGAACTGCGCTGCTGAGTAATGGGCCTGTCCCACTTAGGCGATTCTTTAGGCAACTACAGGTGATTAGTTTGTCGCCGCATGTTCGCCAGTGGTCACCGGGAGTCGTCTCCTCAGTCGCACAAAAAGTCGTAGCGTCTTTCTGGTCGCCGCTAAAATTTCAACATGTTGAGAACTTTTCTGCGACAGTGGGCTTGACGCCAATGAGCGTAGCTTGACTTCTCCTGACGTAGGCGCTGTCGTAGGTTGTCGCCAGATTGACGTAGGTTGCCGCCGGTTTTTTGGAGACCTGCTACGACTAATACAGTCGCCGGCAGTTGCCTAAAAAATCGCCAAGTGGGACAGGCCCATTACTCCAGTACATTGTGTCTTCTTCTGGGATAACATAGAACCTGTGTGAATGGGTAATCGCAGTTGGGCCGAAGGGCCTGTTTCCACGCTGTATCTCTAAATTAAACTAAACTAAATGAGTGGCACGGTGGTGCAGCGGTAGTGTTGCTGCCTTACAATGCCAGAGACCCGGGTTCGATCCTGACTACAGGTGCCGTTTGTACAGAGTTCGTACGTTCTCCCTGTGGGTTTTCTCTCACAGTCCAAAGACATACAAGATTGTAGCTTGTGCAATTTGGTAAAATTGTAAATTGTCCCTGGTGTGTGTAGGAGAGCGCGAGTGTACGGGGATCGCTGGTCGGCGCGGACTCAGTATGCCGAAGGGCCTAATTCTGTGCAGAATCTCAAAATTAAATAAGTAAACTAAATTCTTCTTATAGCTAATAATCTAGAATCTGTTTCAAAAAAGCACAATAAAGAAATAACGGCCACAAATACTGCTCTAATTTAATTTTAAGGTCTCTTACTTCAATCCAATCTGGATTTGAACTGCTTCCAATGGAGAAGTCTCATCATCATCATAAATAGCATCTTCCGTTTCACTTGGCCTATCGGTAGAATAGTCACAGTTAAGTGAATGAAGTGAACAAGACAACCGAGAGACTTGGTAACGGTAAAATCGGCGGTCACTGGAAACGAGTATGACTGTCTTCTCATGGAGGACGCCTGTGCGTGACTTTGTTTAACGTGGGGAGACTGGTGCACAGACAGCCACCCCACGGTCCTTGACAGATCTGGGTCAGGATCCAGTGGCATGGAGTCCAAGACGACCGGAGACCCTTTTCTGCCGCAGCCTTCATCCGCCTTCCCAGCCGTTGTGACGCTCCACTAAGGTCAGCCGTCGTCCTCCGCCTGTTCCACCGTTGAGGTCTTGGTTGGATTGGCTCTTTGTCAGAGACCTCCCCCTCGACCTTACCGCCATGGGTGACCCTACCAGGAGCATAGCTCCAGACGGCATCGCTCTCAGGATCTCTGGTCCACACAAGCTTCTCCACCACGACAAGGTGACAATCCACGGAGAAAATGACCATAAATGACATGATACATTTACCCAGAGAGTGTATATTGCGTGGGATAGAACTAGTCGTGTGTGGCTGATTGCTGGTTGGCGCTGACTTGGTGGGCCAAAGGGTCTGATTCCACATTATATCGCTAAAGACCACAGCAAACATTTATAGATTCTTGATTAGTACGGGTGTCAGGGGTTAAGTTGGAGATCGGGGTTAGGAGGGAGAGATAGATCAGTCATGATTGAACGGCGGAGTAGACTTGATGGGCCGAATGGCCTAACTGTTCCTATGCCTTGTGAACTTAATACACAAAATACCAGAAATACCCATCACGTCCGTTAGTTCTGATGATAGCCCATGGATAAGATGGACTGAAAGGCCTGTCTCCGGGCTGCCTATCACTATAGAGGTCATTTGGCCCATCGGGTCTTTGCTGTGCAATCCCCGTTAATACTGTCTCCCTACTCGTTCCTTAAAATTCTTCCCCCTCAAGAGTATTCTGCCAATACGGGATTACCAGAGATCCCCTCACGTTACTAACGACTACATCACCCTTAAGTCTCCTATGGCGGTAGTTTTCTAAAGCTGGTAGCAGCCAGGGAACTGATTCTGTGGGCAGAGTTTTCAGGCCTAGGCCCAAGCTGGCCTTCAGGGGAAATCTACTATCCACGCACCTCGGCAGTTCTACCCTCCAAATCAAGGATGGGAATGAGACCTACATCAGGGGCCTTTGGGTTTACCTCAAGACCACCGGTATCTACGCAGGTACGTGAGTCTGGGTTCCGTAACATAGGTTGTGTGGTCTAGTTATAGTGTATTCTTCTTAAGTATGGCTATCAGGGTGGGCATTTATTTAGTTGCCACTAGGTCACGTCGTCACTATTATACCAAGAGAGGATTATTATCACTTACACCAACAAATTGTGTAGTAGAATTGGACCTGCCATGGCGGTCTTAATCACTGGTTGGAAAGCCTTGTTGAGCTTTAATTATCAGTCACCTGTGCGAGCTATACATGGTGGCGTTATGGTAATTCTGCTCATTAAGGGACTGTGGAAGGTTCTTCCCCAAATTGCCGATATCAATTAAGTAATCAAATCTCTCGCTAACTGGGATGGGCGGCTTCATTCAGGTAAACGTCTTCGCCCATGACAAATAACTGGCAGGTTTGTGTCCAGCATTTCTCCCACTATGTCTGACATACGGGGGCCAGAGGCGCTCCAGTCCTTCTCTGTAGAATGCATCAGCATCGGAAAGGAGCAGGATTCGGAGTCACTAGCACGTGCAGCCTGTTTGGGGAATGAGGATACCAACAGCGCATCGATTTGCACAGCTAGTCCTGGCGGCTGCTGAAGGAAGTAACCAGACAAACCCAACTCAGAGTGAGTGCCAAGGCTTGGGCATCTATGTCAGGCGAGATTGGGATTCGTCGCAGTCAAAGAACACTCCATCTAAAGGCATGTCAGGCAGCAGCTACTGGTTCAGGGTTGGAAGTTCCTCCCACTCGAAGGACGGAGTGGTAGAGAGCGTGCTACAGGAGTATGCACATGTGCCTGAAGCAACGCCTGGTTCAGGGTTGCCATTCCTCCCACTGGGTTGAGCGCAGTGATGGAGATGGTGCAAAAATACATGCACACATGCCTGAGGCACACCTGGTTCACCGCATAAGTCCTCCTAATCGGATGTATAAAGGATGAAGATGGAGCCATATATATTATAAGACCATTGGAGATGGAGTTGCAAAACATAGTGCATACAGAGGCATGCACAGCCAAGTTGAGGAGGTGGATGGTGACAACGGATTCAGGTAAATTACTTCCACTCTAAAAGAGTGCCTATGGTTAGTATGGATTGATTCCAAACAGGAACGGAATATGACTGCCGGGGTCCCATGCTTAATGCATAATGCACGATGGTAGCATGAGAGAAAATGGTGCTTTGCCTCTACAATTGCTGCTCCGTTGGTGACGGACTAGCCACTAGAAGAGAAGTTGGCCAGCAGCATCAGCGACCTTATGGGAATGACAACATGGACAGACATTGGTAAGTAGGTCTCGTTATTTACCTCCATGAAAGTCACTATGGTGGACGAACATTATTCAGCATTGCTCCACATAATTTCGTCAGCTAATCTTCAGTTATATTACAAACAGATGCGAGGGCTTAAGATGAGAAATTACTAATACCATCTCCACTCACGGAGGTGATGGGATTTGCATGAATTACCTGTTCTTCAGTTCTATGGTATCAGCTACCTTTAAACACTAGGTGCATGCTATGGGTTAAGGGTTGTGCGAATATGCATAATCAGCATGTTCTAGTCCAAGTTCGTACGCTTTGGTGGTGTCATAGGTTAATCACTAGGGTGCAATCAAGTAGCCAGGGATGGTTTACCTAACCTCTTTTGGCACGAGAGTAGCATCATGTTAAATCTATGTCAAAACAGAATGGATGATGGATCACTGGTATTTTAATGACTTGATGACTTATGGAACACTAAGATCGAGATGTTCCATCCAGGTTCAATCACCAGTAGAAATATATTTTATATATATAGGTGGCATGGCAATGGCGATAGATGCACTCTCGCTACTCTGGGGAGGTTTGTCTTCCTCCATTTTGCCTTGTTGGTCGGGTCTTGCAAATATTCAGTGAATCCGCTTCAGGCATTTTGTAGTGACGGTTCCCGCTGATGTTGGGAATCATATAAGAACCTAATATGATTTATTCTAACATAGTATTGCTGGTTCAGCCCGTGACTTGGGAAACCATCCTATACATGATAATCAATTCGTTGACATATATACGGCATGGATAACTAACGACTGGGAGTTCATTTTCGAATGGGTCTGACATAATTAGTTATAGTACTATTTTCTGTGCCAAATGTGCCTTCTCATCATATTTCTGCTAGAAGCGGGACCCACTCTGTTGGGTCTCACCCTCTGATATCCAGTTTCATGAAGGGTATCTTCAACTCTAACCTCACAGGCTCAGACATGTAGAGATATGGGATGTTAACATTGTGCTGACGCCGCTTCGCCGGTGGGCTCCGGCTACATCCCTGTCCTTGGTCAAACTCACTTAAAAGTGGTTATGCTCATGGCATTGGTTCACGCAATGGGTCCAGTCATTGCATAGCGTGCCTGGTCAGCATGGTTACAGCTGCAGGCAAATAACTATTTATGTTCATGGCTTAGTCAAGCAGAGTAGACCAGGGACATCAGGTCTAATTACAGTTTGGGCATACCCTATGGACCTTCGGTTATGTGTGGTCATCTACTACTATACGTTAGGTCACTTAGAGCCTTAGGGGCACGGATCTAGCAATGTTTGTCAGTTACATAAACCTCATAGAAGGTATCAGTATAGACCATCTCCAGGTTAAACGGGTTCTGGCTTATGCAGGAGTGACTGACTTTAGAATCTCACTCCACCACGGCTGTAACAGTTCACCGGTAGGGGTATGGACGTTCTACGGTACCACATCCTAGTGTCTCCAGGGTGGCCAAACGAACGATCTTTCAATACATTGTACTAACCCATTGCCAGACCGGGGGTATTTGCCAACTTATTTAGTTCTGTCTATAGTTCCTCCTGGATGACAGGGGTTACTATTGTGATTATTGGTTCATAGAAGAGCATCAGCATGTCTACATCTATGACATGTCTGAATGCATGATTATGTTTACTCATCCTTGGTCAATTGATGTAGTGTGTGACGCATGTACTCGTTCCACGGCATGAAGTCACAGAGCTTTAAAATCTTCACGTAGTCACTCACGTGACTCCGAAGTAAAATAGTAAGATTAAACGAGAACTTACCAGTTTGAAGTTTGATCTTATTTTATGAGGAGTTACGATGAGGGATTACGTGCCCTCCGCTCCCAACCCTTCCTCATAAAACTCAGCTGGTAGTTCTAGTTTCTCGAATCTCACTATTCTCAGGTCAATGTTTCCTGTCTGTGACTTCACACCGCTGCTTTGAAGATTGACGTGCATGCGTGCTGGACAGGCCTTCTTCACGTAATCCCTCATCGTGTGACTGCGTGGGTTTTCTCCAGGTGCTCCTGTTTCCTCCCACACTTCAAAGACGTGCAGGTTTGTAGGTTAATTGGTAAAAATTAGTTAATCAGTAAAAATTGTAAGTTGCCCCTAGTGTGTGCAGGGTAGAACTAGATTGCTGGTGGGCATGGACTCGATGGGCTGAAGAGCCTGTCCCCGCAATGTATCTCTAATATCTAAAGAAAAAAATCACGTGTGGTTAAAGTGCACATTGTCAGATTTTAATGAAGGCCATTTTTATCCATTTTGGTTTCACCATGTAGAAATTACAGCAGTGTTTATACATAGTCCCCCCATTTGTCAATGGCTTCTTTGACTTTCATTGGCACAACTTTGGTCCTCATGTTGATAAACAGCAATAAAAGTTTCCAAAGGTGATGGAAAGACTGGAGGAAAGACTAGGTGCTGAGAGCTCTCTTATACCTGCATTAAGGAGGCAATTAAACACACCTGCGCAATTACAAATACCTGTGAAGCCATGTGTCCCAAACATTATGGTGCCCTGAAATGGGGGGACTATGTATAAACACAGCTGTAATATCTACTTGGTGAAACCAAAATGTATAAAAAATGGCCTTTAATAAAATCTGACAATGTGCACTTTAACCACATGTGATTTTTTTCCATTACAAATCTCAAATTGTGGAGTACAGAGGCAAATAAATAAATGATGGGTCTTTGTCCCAAACATTATGGAGCTTTCAAGAGAGAGCTAGATAGGGCTCTTAAAAATAGCGGAGTCAGGGGATATGGGGAGAAGGCAGGAACGGGGTACTGATTGTGGATGATCAGCCATGATCACATTGAATGGCGGTGCTGGCTCGAAGGGCCGAATGGCCTACTCCTGCACCTATTGTCTATTTTCCTTGGTCGGACTTTACTGGCTTTACCTTGCACTAAACGTTATTCCCTTTATCCTGTATCTGTACACTGTGGACGGCTCGATTGTAATCAAGTATTGCCTTTCCACTGACTGGTTAGCACTCAACAAAAGCTTTTCACTGTACCTCGGTACACGTGACAATAAACGAAAACTGAACTGAACTGGGCAAAGTGTACGTACCTTTTGATCGAGGCCTCGTAAACGCCACTGTCTCCAGCAACGGACTCATCAGAGACGGCAGCTGAAACACAGGGCACTTTTTCTTCGAGTAATTCTCCCCCCGCACTCCGCACCAAGTCATTACCTGCACAAAGAGAACACAATTCTCATTTAGTTTTTGTGTAGGAAGTAACTGCAGATGCTGGTTTACACCAAAGATAAGACACAAAATGCTGGAGTAACTCAGCGGGACAGGCAGCATCTGTCCCGCTGAGACAGAAAAGAAAGAGATTAGTTAAAACAAATGTAGGTCCCTTGCAGTCAGAAACAGGGGAGTTGATCATGGGGAACAAGGATATGGCGGACCAATTGAATAACTACTTTGGTTCCGTCTTCATTAAGGAAGACATAAATAATCTGCCGGAAATAGCAGGGGACCGCGGGTCAAAGGAGTTGGAGGAATTGAGTGAAATCCAGGTTAGCCGGGAAGTGGTGTTGGGTAAATTGAATGGATTAAAGGCCGATAAATCCCCAGGGCCAGATAGGCTGCATCCCAGAGTACTTAAGGAAGTAGCTCCAGAAATAGTGGATGCATTAGTAATAATCTTTCAAAACTCTTTAGATTCTGGAGTAGTTCCTGAGGATTGGAGGGTAGCTAACGTAACCCCACTTTTTAAGGAGGGAGGGAGAGAGAAAACGGGGAATTACAGACCAGTTAGTCTAACATCGGTAGTGGGGAAACTGCTAGAGTCAGTTATTAAAGATGGGATAGCAGCACATTTGGAAAGTGGTGAAATCATTGGACAAAGTCAGCATGGATTTACAAAAGGTAAATCATGTCTGACGAATCTTATAGAATTTTTCGAGGATGTAACTAGTAGCGTGGATAGGGGAGAATCAGTGGATGTGGTGTATCTGGACTTCCAGAAGGCTTTCGACAAGGTCCCACATAAGAGATTAGTATACAAACTTAAAGCACACGGCATTGGGGGTTCAGTATTGATGTGGATAGAGAACTGGCTGGCAAACAGGAAGCAAAGAGTAGGAGTAAACGGGTCCTTTTCACAATGGCAGGCAGTGACTAGTGGGGTACCGCAAGGCTCAGTGCTGGGACCCCAGCTATTTACAATATATATTAATGATCTGGATGAGGGAATTGAACGCAATATCTCCAAGTTTGCGGATGACACTAAGCTGGGGGGCAGTGTTAGCTGGATGCTAGGAGACTGCAAGGTGACTTGGATAGGCTGGGTGAGTGAGCAAATGTTTGGCAGATGCAGTATAATGTGGATAAATGTGAGGTTATCCATTTTGGTGGCAAAAACAGGAAAGCAGACTATTATCTAAATGGTGGCCGACTAGGAAAAGGGGAGATGCAGCAAGACCTGGGTGTCATGGTACACCAGTCATTGAAAGTAGGCATGCAGGTGCAGCAGGCAGTGAAGAAAGCGAATGGTATGTTAGCTTTCATAGCAAAAGGATTTGAGTATAGGAGCAGGGAGGTTCTACTGCAGTTGTACAGGGTCTTGGTGAGACCACACCTGGAGTATTGCGTACAGTTTTGGTCTCCAAATCTGAGGAAGGACATTATTGCCATAGAGGGAGTGCAGAGAAGGTTCACCAGACTGATTCCTGGGATGTCAGGACTGTCTTATGAAGAAAGACTGGATAGACTTGGTTTATACTCTCTAGAATTTAGGAGATTGAGAGGGGATCTTATAGAAACTTACAAAATTCTTAAGGGGTTGGACAGGCTAGATGCAGGAAGATTGCTCCCGATGTTGGGGAAGTCCAGGACAAGGGGTCACAGCTTAAGGATAAGGGGGAAATCCTTTAAAACCGAGATGAGAAGAACATTTTCACACAGAGAGTGGTGAATCTCTGGAACTCTCTGCCACAGAGGGTAGTCGAGGCCAGTTCATTGGCTATATTTAAGAGGGAGTTAGATGTGGCCCTTGTGGCTAAGGGGATCAGGGGGTATGGAGAGAAGGCAGGTACGGGATACTGAGGGATGATCAGCCATGATCATATTGAATGGCGGTGCAGGCTCGAAGGGCCGAATGGCCTACTCCTGCACCTAATTTCTATGTTTCTATGTTTCTATCTCTGGAGAGAAGGAATGGGTGACGTTTCGGGTCGAGACCCTTCTTCAGACTGAGAGTCAGGGGAGCGGGAGACTCAGACTGGAGAAGGGCCTCGACCCCATAACGTCACCCATTCCTTCTCTCCAGAGATGCTGCCTGTCCCGCTGAGTTACTCCAGCCTTTTTGTGTCTATCCCGTTTAGTTTCAGTTTAGTTTGGAGATACAGCACAGAAACAGGCCCTTCGGCCCACCGAGTCCGCACCGACCAGCAATCCCCACATACATGCACGATCCTACACACACTAGGGACATAGACAATAGTAGCAGGAGTAGGCCATTCGGCCCTTCGAGCCAGCACCGCCATTCAATGTGATCATGGCTGATCATCCCCAATCAGTATAATTTAAAATTATACCAAACCGATTAGCCGACAAACCTGCACATCTTTGGAGTGTGGGAGAAAACCCAGGCAGGTCACGGGGAGAACGTGCAAACTCCGTACAGACAGCACCCGTAGTGAGGATGGAACCCGGGTCTCTGGCGCCGTGAGGAAGCGACTCTACCGCTGCACCACCGTGCCACCCTTATCCAAATGGTTCCGCTCACTAAACAATCCCACACGTTTTTTCCCAGTCAACCCCCTCCCATCAGGTTCTCCAAGATGGATTTAGGTTTCGTTATTGTCATGTGTACAGAGGTACAGCGAAAAGCTTTGTTCAGCATGATATCCAGTCACTTCAAGTTACACTATACATACATGCAATCAAGCCAAACTGCAGTACAAACTGCAGAACCAGGTTCAGGAATAGCTATTTACCCTCAGCCATCAGGCTATTAAACCTGGCTCGGACAAAACTCTGATTATTAACAACCACTTTCTGTTATTTGCACTTTATTTGCAGTTTATTTATTCATGTGTGTATATATTTATATCATGGTATATGGACACATTTATCTGTACTGAAGTAAATGCCTTACTATTTTTCTGTGTGCTTAAGCAAAGCAAGAATTTCATTGTCCTATACAGGGACACATGACAATAAACTCACTTGAACTTGAACTTGAATAGGCAGAGCAAAGAGAAAGAGATCAGACCACAGAACATTGTGTTACGACATTGTCGTGTTACAGGGAGGTGGGAGTTTGCAACCTTCACGTGGTCCGCCCTGTTTCGACGAATGCAATCAACCCGACGTGCACATACTAATAGATCAAATAGAACAAGTTGACCCACAACTTTAAGGGCCTGTCCCACTGTACGAGGTAATTCAAGAGTTCTCCCGAGTTTTCCCCTGATTCGCACTCGGAGAATGTCCGTAGCGGGTGCGTAGGAGTTCGTAGATGTCTCGTACGAGTAACAAGTAACAATTTCTTTCATCACGAGTATTTTTTTACTCGTGGACATTTTTCACAGAGTTGAAAAAACGTCACGAGTTTACCGGATTTCCCGAGTACCTACCGTTACTCGTACGAGCCGCTACGAGACATCCACAAGCTACGGTCATTCTCTGAGTTCGAATCAGAGGAAAACTCGGGAGAACCCTTGAATTACCTCGTTAAGTGGGACAGGCCCTTAAAGTTGCTGGTCAACTTGTTCTATTTGCTGTGCACGCCCTACGCAAGAAGAAGAAGATGAGGAAAAAGTGCGATACTCATAATGAGGTTGGTTGGAAGATGAGAGCTTATGGCCGTTCAGAAGCCTAATAACAGAGGGGTAAGAAGCTGTTCCTGAGTCTGGTGGTGCGCGCTTTCAAGCTTCTGTACCTTCTGCCCCGTAGAAGCGGGGAGTCATTCAGAGTGGTCAATTAATCTATTCATCTGCACGTCTTTGACAAATGGGAAGGAAACTTTAAAATCAGTTTTAAAAAATGACTAATTTAACTTGGCATTATGTTCGGAATAGACGATAGACAATAGGTGCAGGAGTAGGCCATTCGGCCCTTCAAGCCAGCACCGCCATTCAATGTGATCATGGTTGACATTGTGGGCAGAAGGGCCTATTCCTGTGCTTTAGACTTCATACTTTAGAGAGATACAGCACAGGAAAAGGCCCACCGAGTCCGCGCCGACCAGCGATCACCGTGTACATCAACACAATCCTACACACACTAGGGACAGTTTACAATTTTACTGAGGCCACCGCAGCACCTCACAGCGCCAGAGACCCGGGTTCGATCCCGACCACGGGTGCTGTCTTTACGGAGTTTGTACGTTCTCCACGTGACCTGCGTGGGAATTTCTCCTTCGGTTTTCTCCCACACTCCAAAGTCGTACAGGTTTGCAGATTAATTGGCTTAGGGTATAAGTGTAAATTTGTCCCTAGTGTGTGTAGGATAGTGTTAATTTGTGGAGATTGCTGGTCAGTGCGGACTCGGTGGGCTGAAGGGCCTGTTTCCGCGTTGTATCTTGGGGGGGGGGGGGGGGGAAGGGTTACGTTCTGAGTATCCAGACCAAACCCGTGACCTGTGACCTGTGAATCCACCATCAGCAGCTTTGGAACTCAGTCAGATATTGAAAGGTATTTGGAATAACCGGCTAATGTCAGACACGATGATGATCGTGAAATCACTGGATTCCTGGAACAAGCCCTGGTTCACCGATTACCAGAGTCATGAGCTAGCAGACAGTCTGAAGAAGGGTCTCGATCCGAAACGTCACCTTTTCCTTCGCTCCATAAATGCTGCTTCACCCACTGAGTTTCTCCAGCATTTTTGTTTACCAGAGCCATGAGAATCATATTATACTGGTCGGCCATCCGAATTTGGAATCTAGCACCTAGGTTAAGGTCATAAGTGCTAGGAGCAGAATTAGGCCATTCGGCCCATCAAGTTTAGTCTGCCATTCAATCATGGCTGATCTATCTCTCTCTCCTAACCCCATTCTCCTGCCTTCACTCCATAACCCTCGACACCCGTGCTAATCCTATCTATCTCTGCCTTAAAAATATCCATAGACTTGGCCTCCACAGCCGTCTCTGGCAATGAATTTGGTTAAGTGAACAAGCGGTGCCTGTTCCAGGCGAGTCCCAGGCTGTTGTGGGCCTCCAGCCATCTTCTTCCTTGGACACCACCTCCCTCTCCTCACCTCTCCACCTTTGCTCCCCAGGGATGACTCCCGCAGCCCACCTCAAGGGCAAATTTTAGAGATTCAGCGCTGAACCAGGCCCTTCGGCTCGGGTTGCCAACTTCTCACTCCCAAATAAGGGACAAAAGGTCAAAATACGGGACAAATTCCCGACGGCAATTCGTTGACCGACTCGGCCGTGGCTGGGTGAATGATGAGTTGGCCCGGGTGCTGGACTGCACACAAAGCCCAGCCGGCGGGCCAGCTGAGGAGCTTTGGCCCGGGCCTGACATCGTCCCGTAATTTAGCCCAATATACAGGATGTCCCGGCTAATGCGGGACAGTTGGCAACCCTGCCTTCAGCTCACCGAGTCCGCACCAACCAGTGATCACCCCTGTACACTAACACTATCCTACGCACACTAGGCCCAATTTATAGAAGACTGTTAACCTACAAACCTGTACCTCTTTGGAATGCGGAAGGAAACCAAAGCACCCGGAGAAAACCCACGCAGGAGAACGTGCAAACTCCGTCCAGACAGCACCCGTAATCAGGATCAAACCTGGGTGTCAGGCGCTGTAAGGTAGAAGAGCCTGTCTCCACGCTGTATGACTTTTTATTTTACGCTGGTTAATTCCCGGGATGGCGGGACTGTCATATGCTGAGAGAATGGAGCAGCCGGGCTTATATACTCTGGAGTTTAGAAGGATGAGAGGATATCTCATTGAAACATATAAGATTGTTAAGGGCTTGGACACACTAGAGGCGGGAAATATGTTCCCGATGTTGGGGGAATCCAGAATCAGGGGCCACAGTTTAAGAATAATGGGTAAGCCATTTAGAACGGAGTTGAGGAAACAGAGAGTGGTGAGTCTGTGGAATTCTCTGCCTCAGACGGCAGTGGAGGTCGGTTCTCTGGATACTTTCAAGAGAGAGCTAGATAGGGCTCTTGAAGATAGTGGAGTCAGGGGATATGGGGAGAAGACAGGAACGGGGTACTGATTGGGGATGATCAGCCATGATCACATTGAATGGCGGTGCTGGCTCGAAGGGCTGAAGGGCCTACTCCTGCACCTATTGTCTGTTGTCTATTGCTGAATGACTTTGAATTTTATATATTGAACTTCTTTTTGTTGTTTACACAGTACCGTGTTTGCAGAGTACCGTGTTAGCATTGTCTGTCGAGCTGCTGCAAGTAAAAATCACATTGTTTTTGTATCTGTTTGACCTGTTTGACAACATAACGCTCTGGACTTGACTCCTGATGCGTTCTCTGCAATGTTGCTCCTGTCTGTTCACAAGTGATTGGACTAGTGCACTTTACAAAGATTCTCAAACACTTCAAATCAACCACGTTGGTAAATCTGTCGTTGGATCATCTAATTATTCTGTGACGGAAATTGAAATTATATAGCAAAAACAATAATCTATAAAATATAAGCCAATAGCTGAAAGACTAATCGTAAAATGAATTGAAAGAATGATAACTATTTGCATTTATATTGCTTTTTCGTAAACTGCGGGCCACTAGGTACTCGAGTGAATATTGCCAGTGCTTTCCAACTACATGAAGATACCTCAGGACGAACATGAGTTCTTTAATGATCACCTGAAGAGGCAGATAGGCATCACAAGAACTACTTCACTGCAGACACAACGACCTTCAGCGACACACAAAGTGAATGAATGAATGAAGAAGTTTGTTGGCCAAGTATGTACAAGTACAAGGGATTTGCCTTGGTGCAGTGAGATGTGAGTTAGCATGCAGCCATACGAATAAAAAGAATACAACACACGATAGAGTTTAACATGAAGATCCCCACACAGCGGAGTCAACGTTCCCCACTGTGAGGGAAGGCAATAAAGTTCAGTCATCTTCCTCTTTGTTCACCCATGGTCGGGGACTTTGTACCATCCGCAGTCACCGCTACGGCAGCCCGATGTACAGGCCCTCTCGCCGGGATGATCGGCGCTCTGGCGTCGGAACGGAAGAACACACTCAGCGAATTGGAGTTTCCGAATCCGCCACTTCTTACCGGAGACCGCGGCTCTCGGAGTCCACAGGCCGAGCTTGACGGAGCTGGGCCCAGCTGGACTGAGCTCCAACACTGGCGGTCCCAGGCAAGGGATCCCTAGCCTCCGCGATGTTAAAGTCGGTGCCGCCCGTGGCTAGAAGCTCCGCAAACCACAGCTCCACGGTGTTAAAGTCAGCAGGCCCAACACTCTGGATCTTCAACACCACTCCGCGATGATAATTCAGCGCTGCGCTCGCCGCTGAAGCGCTGGCCGGTCTTCGGTACGAAAGGCCGCGCTAATCCAGTTGGTAGGCCGCGGTGGGGGGGTTGGGGGGGGGAGGGACGATGAAGATGCGACTCAGAGAAAAGACGCATCTCCGTCCAGGTAAGTGACCGGGAAATGGTTTCCCCCTATTCCCCCCCCCCCCTCACACACCACCCCCCACATAAAAAAGACTAAGAAAAAAAACTACAATATACAATTAAGAATAAAACATAAAACATTAAACATTAATAATAAAACATTACAGCTTAAACATGAGAATGCAATAAAATACCAGAGCAAAGGGAGGCTACAGATTTTTGGCTGTTGAGTAGAGCAACTACTCGTGAATAAAAACTGTTTGTATGTCTGGCTGTGGCAGCTTTGACAGTCCGGAGTCGCCTTCCATAGGGAGGTGATTCAAAGAGTTTGTGGCCAGGGTGAGAGGGGTCAGAGATGATCTTGCCCGCTCGCTTCCTGGCCCTTGCAGTGCACAGTTCATCAATGGAGGGAAGGTTGCAGCCAATAACCTTCTCTGCTGATCGGACGATTCGCTGCAGCCTCCAGGTGTCGTGCTTGGTGGCTGAGCCAAACCAGACCATGATGGAGAAGGTGAGAACAGACTCTACGATGGCCGTGTAGAATTGGACCATCATTGCCTGTGGCAGATTGTGCTTCCTCAGCTGCCGCAGGAAGTACATCCTCTGTTGTGCCTTTTTGACTGTGGAGTCGATGGTAGCCCCCCACTTAAGGTCCTTGGAGATGATGGTTCCAAGGAACTTAAAAGATTCCACAGATGTGACTGTGGTGTTGTTGATGGTGAGTGGGGTGAGGGGAGGGGGAGCTCTCCTAAAGTCTACTATCAATTCCACTGCCTTATGAGCATTGAGCTCCAGGTTGTTGCTACAGCACCAGGACGCCAGCTGTGTCGTATCCTGTCTGTAGGCAGATTCCTCCCCATCCTGGATCAGTCCAATCAGGGTTGTTTCGTCCGCAAACTGGAGAAGCTTGACAGAG
The DNA here is from genome assembly GCF_010909765.2 of Amblyraja radiata. Taxonomy (NCBI): domain Eukaryota; kingdom Metazoa; phylum Chordata; class Chondrichthyes; order Rajiformes; family Rajidae; genus Amblyraja; species Amblyraja radiata. Next base: position 129,911,482 of record NC_045958.1, read on the forward strand.
GAGTCATTGGTGTAGAGAGAGTAGAGGAGAGGGGAGAGTACACTGCCTTGCAGTGCTCCTATGCTGAGGGTTTGCGGGTCCGAGATGTACTTTCCCAGCCTCACATGCTGCTTTCTGTCTGTCAGGAAGCTGGTGATCCACCGACAGAGGGGTTCAGGCACAGTCAACTCGGAAAGTTTGGAGTGTAGTAGCTCTGGCACAACGGTGTTGAATGCAGAGCTAAAATCAACAAACAGGATCCTCGCATAGGTCCCCTGGCGGTCTAGGTGCTGTAGGATGAAGTGCAGGCCCAGGTTGACTGCGTCATCCACAGATCTATTGGCCTGATATGCAAACTGCAGAGGGGGTTGGTGATATTTTTCAGCTGGGCCAGCACAAGTCTTTCATGGGTCTGGAGGAACTCATGAAGCTGGAAAGAGACGCAGGGAAGATTTGCGCGGATATTGCCAGGACCTGAGGGCCTGAACTGTAGGGAGAGGTTGAGGCAGGTTGGGACTCTATTCCCTGGAGCGCAGGAGGATGAGGGGAGATCTTATGGAGGTGTATGAAATTATGAGGGCAATAGATCGGGTAGATGCGCAGTCTTTTACCCAGAGTAGGGCAATTGGGAACCAGAGGACATACGTTTAAGGTAAGGGGGAAAAGGTTTAATAGGAATCTAAGAGGCAGCTTTTTCCATACAGGGTGGTGGGTGCATGGGACAAGCTGCCAGAGGAGGTCGTTGAGGCAGGTACTATCATAACGTTTAAAATACTCTTGGACAGGTACATGGTTGGGAAAGGTTCAGAGGGACATGGGCCAAACACAGGCAGGTGGGACTGGTGTAGATGGGGTATCTCGATGGGCATGGGAAAGTTGGGCTGAAGGGCCTGTTTTCGTGCTCTGTGGTTCCATGGCTCAGAGTAGTGGGGGATAGTCGGGTGGAACAACTAATCATCACTGACCCAACTATGAAACGGCCTCCACTTAACTGGGGCGGCACGGTGGAGCAGCGGTAGAGTTGCTGCCTCACAGCGCCAGAGACCCGGGTTCCATCCTGACCTCAGGTGCTGTCTGTACGGAGTTTGTACGCTCTTAGCCACAGAAGGCTGTGGAGGCCAAGTCAGTGGATATTTTTAAGGCAGAGGTAGATAGATTCTTGATCAGTACGGGTGTCAGGTGTTATGGGGTGAAGGCAGGAGAATGGGGTTAGGAGGGAGAGATAGATCGGCCATGACTGAACAGCGGAGTAGACTTGATGGGCCGAATGGCCTAATTCTGCTCCTATCTCTTATGATCTTATAGATTTCCACCCTCATCCCGAAGACATGCAGGTTTGTAAGTCGATTGGCCCTCTGTAAATTTTCCCTAGTGTATAGGGAGTGGATTTTTAAAAATTGATTAATATAGAATGAGTGTGAATGGGTGAGCGATGACCAGCAGGGACGATGGGCCAAAGGGCCTGTTTCCGTGCCGTATCACTAAACTAAACTTTGTGTGTTGCTGAAGACTCCAGCATCTGCAGGTCCTCGTGTCTGCAGTGAACTAGCTCTTGTGATGCCTATCTGCCTCTGCAAGGGCCTGTCCCACTTTCATGAATGAATTCAAAACCTTTGCCGAGTTTAAGTTACTTAAAGAAAAAAAATCAAGATTGTGGTAATCTAAGAACTCCTACGACCTTCCACGACTATGCCCATGAACTTCTACGAGTATGTCTACGAATTCCCACGACTATTTCGAGGCCCTCCTTACGAGTAAAAAGTTGCAATTTCTTTCATCCCGACCATTTTCTTTTACTCGTGGGCAATTTTTATCGGGCTGGAAAACAACGTCCCGACTTACCTGATGCCACGAGTACCTACGGCTGGCGTAACGAGCCGCTACGATATATCTACGACCTCCTACGGACTCGTTACGAACATTCTGCGTGTTTGAATCAGGGGGAAAACTCGGGAGAATTCGTGAATAACTCGGGAAAGTGGGACAGGCCCTTCAGGTGGTCATTAAAGAACTCGTGTTAATCCCGAGGAACCTTCATGTACTTGAAAACGCTGCAATATTCACTCGAGTACCAAAGTAGACCACAGTTTGCAAAGAGCAATATAAATGCAAATAGTTTCCATTCTTCATCCATTCATTTTATGATTCGTCTCTGTCCACCCTGCACCTTTCAGTCAATCAATCCATGGTCTGATCTGTCTTTTCACATCGCTTTCATTAATTTGTTCTTTGTACCATCTCATATCTCTCGTTTTCCTCTCCCCTGACTCTCAGTCTGATGAAGGGTCTCGGCCCAAAACGTCACCCATTCCTTTTCTCCAGATATGTTGCCTGTCCCGGTGAGTAACTCCAGTTTTTTGTGTCTATCTTCAGTTTAAACCAGCATCTGCAGTTCCTTCCATCAATCCATCAATCAAGACAGTTGCCTAAGAATAGTTTATTTGATGACTACACAGACAAATATGGGAAGATTAACTTTAGTTTAGTTTAGTTTATAAATACAGCGTGGAAACAGACCCTTCGGCCCACTGGATCTGTGCCGACCAGCGATCCCCGCACATTAACACTATCCTACACCCACTAGGGACAATTTTTATATTTACCAAGCCAATTGTACCCAATTACAGGGTTACAGGGGTTACAGCGTTTCCTTTATCGTCATTCAGACCGAAGTCTGAACGAAATTTCGTGCCTGCAGTCATACATACATACAATACAATAAAAAAACAACAATAAACACATATTAACATCCACCACAGTGAGTCCACATAGCACCTTCTCACTGTGATGGAGGCAAAAGTCTTAGGGCTGCAGTCTCTTCCCTCCTCTTCTCCCTCTGCGCTGAGGCGATACCCCACCGGGCGATGTTAAAAACTGTCCCGCGGCTCAATCACCGCGGCCCCGGGGTGGTCGAAGCTGCCGCCCACCAGTCCTGCTGACGCAGCCGCTGGGCCGCGGCCGAACCCCGGACTCAGGCCACCACTGCCAGAACGCCGTCCCAGCCACCGGAGCACCGTTCCAGCCCCAAGCCGGATCGCCCTCTCGTGAGTACCGTTACCGTCTCAGCCCCGCGCCAGGACCTAGAAACTTGTATGTCTTTTGAGCGTGGGAGGAAACCGAAGATCTCGGATAAAACCCACGCAGGTCACGGGGAGAACGTACAAACTCAGTACAGGCGGCACCCGTAGTCGGAGATCGAACCCGGGTCTCCGGCACTGTATTCGCTGTAAGGCAGTAACAATACCGCTGCGCCACTGTGCCCCCATCCATCACTAACACCAGCCAAGAGTCTCATTTGCATTATTCACATAGAACAGTACAGCACAGGAACGGGCCCTTCAGCCCACAATGTTTGTGCCGAACATGATGCCAAGTTAATCTGATCTCCTCTTCCTGCAGGTGATCCATATCCCTCCATTCCCTGCACTTCCACGTGTCTGTTGAAAAGCCTCTTAAACACCACTATCGTATCTGCCTCCACCATCACCCCAGGCAGCGAGCACGTTCCATGCACTCACTGTGTAAAATATTTGCCCCGGATACCTCCATTACACTTGCCCCCTCTCACTTTATAGCTATGCCCTCTAGTGGTGATTATTCACATCCTGGGAAAAGGTTCTGACTGTCTACCTGATCTATACCTCTCATAATATTATCTATACTATTACTAAAACTCTCAGCTTGTCCTCATCCGGTCTGCGTTGTTTTTACATCTGCACAAAAACGGTACCCTATATTGCCAGGATGTTTTCGCCACCTTACTCACCGTTCTCCTCTGCTCCAAGCGCACCAAGTTTTGTTCCGATCGATGGAATATTACAAAAGTTATGAAGGTTAAAAAATCGTGAGATCAGCAGATTGGTCTTAATTGTCTGTCAGTCACCTTATCCGGCAACCGTGAGTGAACCGTGAGTCCAGCAGTTGTGAGTGAGTGAAATGTGAGTCCAGCAGCTGAGAGTGAGTGAACCGTGAGTCCAGTAGCCATGAGTGAATGAACTGTGTCCAGAAACCGTGACTGAGTGAACTGTGTCCAGAAACCGTGACTGAATAAACTGTAAGTCCAGAAATCGTGACTGAGTGAACTGTGAGTCCAGAAGCCGTCCGGAGCGCGGAGCCTGCCCGATTGCTGCAAACTCGAGATCCTGGGGAGGTGAGTAGTGAGAGTGGGAGGATTGAGGGAGTCGGGAGCTGGCAACGCCGGGTGCTGGCAGGACTCACCACCCCCGCCCACACACCCCCATCCCCTTCCCCTCACACACACTCCTCCCCCCAGCGGCGGCCACAGCAGCGGTAGGCCACGGCAGCGCTCTCCTCCCCCTCCCCTGGCTACAGAACACTCCCTCCGCATACGTCTAGTATACATTAAACCCTCGTTATAATGGACTGAGGAGGGGGGGGGGGGGGGGGGGGGGGGGGAAATAGTGTCCTGTATTGCCGATTGTCCATTATAACTAAGGGATTATCAATGTATACATAGTGGAAACAAACACCCACAGATGCTGGTTAATACACAAAAGGATTCAGAGTGCTGGTCAGGCAGCATCTGTGGAGAACATGGAGAGGTGACGTTTCACAGAGTGCTGGAGTAACTCAGCGGGTCAGGCAGCATCTGTGGAGAACATGGATAGGTATCTTTTTGGGTCTAGATCCTTCTTTAGACTCTTGGTCTGGAACTGCGCCTACAATCCACGTGAGTTGGCGGCCCGGAGAAAAATGAAGTTGTGGACGCAGCCCAGACCATCACACAAACCAACCTCCCTTCCATTGACTCCATCTACACCTCACGCTGCCTCGGCAAGGCCAGCAGCATAATCAAGGACAAGTCGCACCCTGCCCACTCCCTCTTCTCCCCTCTCCCATCAGGCAAGAGGTACAGAAGTGTGAAAACGCACACCTCCAGATTCAGGGACAGTTTCTTCCCAGCTGTTATCAGGCAACTGAACCATCCTACCACAACCAGAGAGCAGTCCTGAACTACCGTCTACCTCATTAGAGACCTTCAGAGTATCTTTGATCGGACTTTACTGGACTTTATTTGCAATAAACATTATTTCCTTTATCATGTATCTGTACACTGTGAACGGCTCCATTGTAATCACTTAAAAAGCTTTTCCCATGTAAACCCTCGCAATATTAGACCTCTATATAGCAGATTTCGGTTATAGCAGACTAAGGATGAGGGGTGATCTTACAGATGTGTACAAAAGAATGAGAGGAATATATCAAGTAGACGCACAGAGTCTCTTGCCCAGAGTATGGGAATCGAGGACCAGAGGACATGGGTTTAAGGTGAGGGGAGAAATATTAAATCGGAAGCTGAGGAGTACATTTTTTATGCAAAGTGTGGTTAGTGTATGGAACGAGCTGCCGGAGGAGGCAGTTGAGGCAGGGACTATCATAATGCCATAAGGTCATAATTGATGGGAGCAGAATTAGGTCATTCGGCCCATCAAGTCATCTCTGCCATTTAATCATGGCTGATCTATCTCTCCCTCCTAACCCCATTCTGCTGCCTTCTCCCCATAACCCCCGACACCCGTTCTAATCAAGAATCTATCTATCTCTGCCTTAAAAATATCCACTGATGGACTCCACAGCCTTCTGTGGCAAAGAATTCCACAGATTCACCACCATCTAACTAAAGAAATTCATAGTTATAGATACATAGAGAATAGGTGGAGGAGTAGGCCATTCGCCATTTCGAGTCAGCAGCACCATTCAATGTGATCATGGCTGATCATCCCCAATCAGTACCCCGTTCCTGCCTTCTCCCCATACCCCTTGATTCTGATAGCTCTTAGAGCTCTATCTAACTCTCTTTTGTAAGCATCGAACTCCCCTGCCGGCTGAGGCAGAGAATTCCACAAATTCACAACTCTCTGTGTGAAAAAGATTTTCCTCATCGCCGTTCTAAATGGCCTACCCCTTATTCTTAAACTATGGCCCCTGGTTCTGGACTCCACCAACATCGGAAACATGTTTCCTGCTTCTAGCTTGTTCAATCCCTTAATAATTTTAAAATATCCTCTCATCCTTCTAAATTCCAGTGAATACAAGCCTAGTCCATTCTTTCATCATATGACAATGGACAATAGGTGCAAGAGTAGGCCATTCGGCCCTTCGAGCCAGCACCGCCATTTAATGTGATCATGGCTGATCAACCCCAATCAGTACCCCGCTCCTGCCTTCTCTCCATATCCCCTGATTCCACTATTTTTAAGAGCCCTATCTACTCTCTCTTGAAAGCATCCAGAGTCAGGGGATATGACTTCAGGGGATATGGGGAGAAGGCAGGAACGGGGTACTGATCGTGGATGATCAGCCATGATCACATTGAATGGTGGTGCTGGCGTGAAGGGCCAAATGGCCTACTCCTGCACCTATTGTCTATTGTCTATTACAATCGAGCCATTCACAGGGTACAGATACATGATAAGGAAATAACATTTAGTGCAAGGTAAAGCCAGCAAAGTCCGATCATAGTCCGAGGGTCACCCAATCAGTACCTCGTTCCTGCCTTCTCCCCATATCCCCTGACTCCGCTATCTTTAGGAGCCCTATCAAGCTCTTTCTTGAAAGTATCCGGAGAACCTGCCTCCACCTCCCTCTGAAGCAGAGAATTCCACAGACTCACCACTCTCCGTGTGAAAAAGTCCCGCCATCCCGGGAATTAACCTTTTGAACCTACGCTGAACTCCCTCAATAGCAAGAATGTTCTTCCTCAGATTAGGAGACTAAAACTGCACACATACTCCAAGTGTGGTCACATCAGGGCCCTGTACAACTGTAGAAGGATCTCTTTGCTCCTGTACTCAACTCCTCTCGTTATGAAGGCCAACATGCCATTCACTTTCTTTACTGCCTGCTCTACCTGCATGCTTACTTTCAGTGACTGATGTACAAGGACACCCAGGTCTCGTTGTACTTCCCCTTTTCCTAACCTGACACCATATAACCATATAACCATATACCAATTACAGCACAGAAACAGTCCAACTCGGCCCTTCTAGTCTGTGCCAAACACTTATTCTCCCCTAGTCCCATCTACCTGCACTCAGACCATAACCCTCCATTCCTTTCCCGTCCATATACCTATCCAATTTATTTTTAAATTATAAAATCGAACCTGCCTCCACCACTTCCACTGGAAGCTCATTCCACACAGCTACCACCCTCTGAGTAAAGAAGTTCCCCCATGTTACCCCTAAACTTCTGTCCCTTAATTCTCAAGTCATGTCCTCTTGTTTGAATCTTCCCTACTCTCAATGGGAAAAGCTTATCCACGTCAACTCTGTCTATCCCTCTCATCATTTTAAAGACCTCTATCAAGTCCCCCCTTAACCTTCTGCGCTCCAAAGAATAAAGACCTAACTTGTTCAACCTTTCTCTGTAACTTAGTTGCTGAAACCCAGGCAACATTCTAGTAAATCTCCTCTGTACTCCCTCTATTTTGTTGACATCCTTCCTATAATTAGGCGACCATACTCCAGAATTGGCCTCACCAATGCCTTGTACAATTTTAACATTACATCCCAACTTCTATACTCAATGCTCTGATTTATAAAGGCCAGCACACCAAAAGCTTTCTTTACCACCCTATCTACATGAGATTCCACCTTCAGGGAACTGTGCAGTTATTCCTAGATCCCTCTGTTCAACTGCATTCCTCAATTCCCTACCATTTACCATGTACGTCCTATTTTGATTTGTCCTGCCAAGATGTAGCACCTCACACTTATCAGCATTAAACTACATCTGCCATATTTCAGCCCACTCTTCCAAATGGCCTAAATCTCTCTGTAGACTTTGAAAATCTACTTCATTATCCACAACACCACCTATCTTAGTATCATCTGCATACTTACTAATCCAATTTACCACACCATCATCCAGATCATTGATGTACATGACAAACAACAGTGGACCCAACACAGATCCCTGAGGTATCCCACTAGTCACCGGCCTCCAACCTGACAAACAGCCATCCACCATTACTCTCTGGCATCTCCCATTCAGCCACTGCTGAATCCATCTTGCTACTCCACCATTAATACCCAACAATTTAACCTTCTTAACCAACCTTCCATGAGGAACCTTGTCAAAGGCCTTACTGAAGTCCTTATAGACAACATCCACTGCTTTACCCTCATCAATTTCCCAAGTAACCTCTTCAAAAAATTCAAGAAGATTAGTCAAACATGACCTTCCAGGCACAAATCCATGTTGACTGTTCCTAATCAGACCCTGTTTATCCAGATGCTTATATATATTATCTCTAAGTATCCTTTCCATTAATTTGCCCACCACTAACATCAAACTAACAGGTCTATAATTGCTAGGTTTACTCTTAGAACCCTTTTTAAACAATGGAACAACATGCGCAGTACGCCAATCCTCCAGCACTATTCCCGTTTCTAATGACAATTGAAATATTTCTGTCATAGCCCCTGCTATTTCTACACTAACTTCCCTCAATGTCCTAGGGAATATCCTGTCAGGACCTGGAGACTTATCCACTTTTATATTTTTCAAAAGTGTCAGTACTTCCTCTTCTTTGAATCTCATAGTTTCCATAGCTACTCTACTTGTTTCCCTTACCTCACATAATTCAATATCCTTCTCCTTGGTGAATACCGAAGAAAAGAAATTGTTCAATATCTCCCCCATCTCTTTTGGCTCTGCAGATAGCTGTCCACTCTGACTCTCTAATGGACCAATTTTATCTCTCGTTATCCTTTTGCTATTAATATAGCTGTAGAAACCCTTTGGATTTACTTTCACCTTACTTGCCAAAGCATTCTCATGTCTTCTTTTAGCTTTTCTAATTTCTTTCTTAAGATTCTTTTTACATTCTTTATACTCCACAAGCACCTCATTTACTCCATGCTGCCTATAATCATTGTAGATCTCTCTCTTTTTCCGAACCAAGTGTCCAATTTCCCTTGAAAACCATGGCTCTTTCTGATTTTTACTATTTCCTTTCAACCGAACAGGGACATAAAAATTCTGTACTCTTAAAATGTCATCTTTAAATGTCCTCCATTTCTCTTCCACATCTTTCCCATAAAACAAAGTGTCCCAATTCACTCCTTTTAAATCCTTTCGCATCTCCTCAAAGTTAGCCTTTCTCCAATCAAAAATTTCAACCCTAGGTCCAGTTCTGACCCTCTCCATAATTATATTGAAACTAATGGTATTGTGATCACTGGATCCGAAGTGCTCCCCAACGCATACCTCCGCCACCTGACCTGTCTCATTTCCTAACAGGAGGTCCAGCACTGCCCCTTCTCTAGTACGTACCTCTATGTATTGCTGCAAAAAACTATCCTGCACACATTTTACAAACTCCAAACCATCCAGCCCATTTACAGAATGTGTTTCCCAGTCTATGTGTGGAAAGTTGAAATCTCCCACAATCACTACCTTGTGCTTACTACTAATATCTGCTATCTCCTTACACATTTGCTCTTCCAATTCTCGCTCCCCATTTGGCGGTCTATAATACACCCCTATAAGTGTTGCTACCCCTTTCCCACTTCTCAGTTCCACCCAAATAGCCTCCCTAGACGAGCCCTCTAATCTATCCTGCCAAAGCACTGCTGTAATACCTTCCCTGACAAGCAATGCAACACCTCCACCTCTTGCCCCTCCAATTCTGTCACACCTGAAGCAACGAAATCCTGGAATATTTAATTTCCAATCACAGTCCTCCTGCAACCATGTTTCACTGATCGCCACAACATCATACTTCCAGGTGTCACTCCAGGCTCTAAGCTCATCTACCTTTCTTACAATGCTCCTAGCATTAAAATATACTAATTTAAGAAACCCACCCCCTCGTATTCTCTGTTTATTATCTTTTCTTCTTTCTCCCCTACATTTTGTGTCCGAGTGCTACCCTTCTCTGCCTCCTGCCTCACACACTGACTACTAGCTTTCCCTATTTGAGTCCCTCCCCCCAACCATTCTAGTTTAAAGTCTCCGCACCATTCAGATAATAATTTACCTTCCCATTCTTGCCTCTAAAGTGGATAACCTCACATTTATCCACATTATACTGCATCTGCCATGCATCTGCCCACTCACCAAGTCTCTCTGCATCCTCATAGCATCCTCCTCACAGTTCACACTGCCACCCAGCTTTGTGTTATCTGCAAATTTGTTAATGTTACTTTTAATTCCTTCATCTAAATCATTGATGTATATTGTAAATAGCTGTGGTCCCCACACCGAGCCTTGCGGCACCCCACTAGTCATTGCCTGCCATTCTGAAAGGGACCCGTTAATCCCTAATCTTTGTTTCCTGCATGCCAACCACTTTTCTATCCATGTTAGCACTCTACCCCCAATACCATGTGCTCTAATTTTCCCCACTAATCTCCTATGTGGGATCTTATCAAAGGCTTTCTGAAAGTTCAGGTACACTACATCCACTGGCTCTCCCTTGTCCATTTTCCTAGTTACATCCTCTAAAAATTCCAGAAGATTAGTCAAGCATGATTTCCCCTTTGTAAATCCATGTTGACTTGGACCGATCCTGTTACTACTATCCAAATGTGCCGCTATTTCATCTTTTATAATTGACTCCAGCATCTTCCCCACCACCGATGTCAGGCTAACTGGTCTATAATTCCCCGTTTTCTCCCTCCCTCCTTTCTTCAAAAGTGAGATAACATTAGCTACCCTCCAATCCATAGGAACTGATCCAAAATCAATAGAACATTGGAAAATGATCACCAATGCATCCACAATTTCTAGAGCCACTTCCTTAAGTACCCTGGGATGCAGACCATCAGGCCCTGGGGATTTACCAGCCTTCAGTCCCATCAGTCTATCCAACACCATTTCCTGCCAAATGTGAATTTCCTTCAGTTCCTCCATCACCCCAGATCCTCTGGCCACTAGTACATCAGGGATATTGTTTGTGTCCTCCTTAGTGAAGACGGATCCAAAGTTCCTGTTCAACTCGTCTGGCATTTCCTTGTTCCTCATAATAAATTCACCTGTTTCTGTTTTCAAGGGATCCACATTTGTCTTAAATATGTTTTTCTTCTTCACATACCTAAAGAAGCTTTTACTATCCTCCTTTATATTCTTGGCTAGCTTACCTTCATACTTCATCTTTTCTCCCCGTATTGTCTTTTTAGTTACCTTCTGTTGATCTTTAAAAGTTTCCCAATCCTCTGGCTTCCCGCTCATCTTTGCTACGTTATACGTCTTCTCTTTTAGTTTTATAATGTCCTTGACTTCCCTTGTCATCCACGGACGCCTCTTACTCCCCTTAGAATCTTTCTTCCTCTTTGGAATGAAATGATCCTGCGTCTTCTGGATTATTCCCAGAAATACCTGCCATTGTTGTTCCTCTGTCATCCCTGCTAGGGTCCCTTTCCAGTCAACTTTGGCCAGCTCCTCCCTCATGCCAACATTGCAGATTAAAACTCATCATATAAAACTCATCATATTATGATCTCTACCTCCTAATGGTTCCTTTACCTTGAGTTCCTTTATCAAATCCGGTTCATTACACAACACTAAATCCAGAATTGCCTTCTCCCTGGTAGGCTCCAGTACAAGCTGCTCTAAGAATCCATCTTGGAGGCACTCTACAAACTCCCTTTCTTGGGGTCCAGTACCAACCTGATTTTCCCAGTCTACCTGCATATTGAAATCTCACATAACCATCATAGCGAGACCTTTGCAACATACCAATTTTAACTCCTGATGCAACTTGCACCCTATCTCCGGGCTACTGTTTAGGGGCCTATAAATAACTCCCATTAGGATCTTTTTACCCTTACAATTTCTTAGTTCTATCCATACTGACTCTACATCTTCTGATTCTGTCACCCCTCGCAAGGGACTGAATTCCTCACTAACAGGGCAACCCCAACCCCTCTGCCCACCTGTCTGTCGTTTCGATAGGACGTATACGCTTGAATATTCAGTTCCCAGCCCTGGCCCTCTTGCAGCCATGTTCCTGTAATTCCCACAACATCATACTTAACAATTTCTAAATGAGCCTCAAGCTCATCCATTTTATTTCTTATACTTCGCACATTCATATACAACACTTTTGATTCGGTATTCACCTCCACCTCATCATCTCCTTCCCAAGGAACGTCCTTTAAGTCTGAGGCTGTGTCCTCTAGTCTTAGACTCTCCCACTAGTGGAAACATCCTCTCCACCCAAGCCTTTCACTATTCTGTATGTTTCAATGAGGTCCCCCCTCATTCTTCTAAATGTCAGCGAGTACAGGCCCAGTGCCGACAAACGCTCATAGTAGGTTAACCCACTCATTCCTGGAATCATTCTTGTAAACCTCCTCTGGACCCTCTCCAGAGCCAGCACATCCTTCCTCAGATATGGGGCCCAAATTTGCTCACAATATTCCAAATGTGGCCTGACCAGCGCCTTATAGCCTCAGCATTACATCCCTGTTTTTGTATACAAGCCCTCTTGAAATAAATGTGAGCATTGAGTTTGCTTTCTTTACCACTGATTCGACTTGCAGATTAACATTTTGGGAATCCTGCACCAGCTCCCAAGTCCCTTTGCACCTCCGATTTCTGGATTCTCTCCCCATTTAGAAAATAGTCTACGCCTTTATTCCTACAACCAAAATGCATGACTCCACACTTTGCTACACTATATTCCATCTGCCACTTCTCTGCCCACTCTCCCAACCTGTCCAAGTCCTTCTGCAGAGTCCCTGCTTTCTCTACACTACCTGCCCCTCCACCTATTTTCGTATCATCCGCAAACTTGGCCACAAAGCCTTCAATCCCCTCGTCCAAATCATTAATATACAACGTGAAGAGTAGCGGCCCCAGCACCGAGCCGCGCGGAACTCCGCTAGTCAATGGCAGCCAACCGGAAATGGCCCCTTATATTGCCACTCTTTGTCTTCTGCCATCCAGCCAACCTGCTATCCATGCTAGTGTTTACCCTTTGATACCGTGGGCTCTCATCTTCCTTAGCAGCCTCACGTGGCACCTTATCAAAGGCTTTCTGAAAATCTAGACAAACAACATCTGTTGACTCTCCTTTGTCTGTCCAATGTTTAAGAAACGTTTGGGCAGATGCATGGATAGGACAGGTTTGGAGGGCAAGTGGCACTAGTGTAGATGGGAGATATTGGCCGATGTGGGCTGAAGTTGGGCTGAAGGGCCTGTTTCCACGCTGGAGCACTCAGTGTTTCTTAAACGCGCAAGTTATTTTTGTTGCTTACACTGGTGTTTGGGGAGTACTGTGTTTGCATCTCTGTCGTGCTGCTGCAAGTAAAAATTGAATTGTCCTGTATCCGTTTGACATGTGTTAATAAGACACTCTGGACTCCTGATGTGTTCTCTGCAGCATTGTTCCTGTGCACACGTAATTGAACCATTGCGCTTTACAAAGGTTCTCAAACTCTTCAAATGAATCACATTGACAAATTGGGTGAGGCAGCATCCATGGAGCGAAGGAACAGGCAATGTTTCGGGTCGAGACCCTTCTTCTCGAAGAGAAGAAGGGTCTCGACCCAAAACGTCGCCTATTCCTTCGCTCCACAGATGCTGCCTCACCCGCTGTTTCTCGAGCATTTTTGTCTACCTTCGATTTTTCCAACAGCTGCAGTTCTTTCTTAAATACACATTGACAAATTTGTCATTGGATCATCTAATTATTCTTTGATAGAAATTGAAATAATATTGCAAAATTGATGTCTAGAAAAATAAAAGAAATCAGCAATAGACAATAGTTGCAGGAGTAGACCATTCAGCCCTTCGAGCCAGCACCGTCATTCAATGTGATCATGGCTGATCATCCCCAATCAGTACCCCGTTCCTGCCTTCTCCCCATATCCCCTGACTCCGCTATCTGTAAGAGCCCTATCTAGCTCTCTCTTGAAAGTATCCAGAGAACCTGCCTCCACCACCCTCTGAGGCAGAGAATTCCACAGACTCACCACTCTCTGTGAGAAAAACTGTTTCTTCATCTCCGTTCTAAATGCCTTATCCCTTATTCTTAAACTGCGGCCCCTGGTTCTGGCTCCCCCAACATCGGGAACATGTTTCCTGCCTCTAGTGTGTCCAAACCCATAACAATCTTATACAAGCCCAGCCGCTCCATTCTCTCAGCATATGACTGTCCCGCCATCCCGGGAATTAACCTTGTAAACCTACGCTGCACTGCCTCAATAGCAAGAATGTCCATCCTCAAATTAGGGGACCAAAACTGCACACAATACTCCAGGTGTGGTCTCATTATGGCCCTAAACAACTGCAGAAGGACCTCTTTGCTCCTATACTCAACTCCTCGTGTTATGAAGGCCAACATACCATTCGCTTTCTTCACTGCCTGCTGTACCTGCTTGCTTACTTTCATTAGCTGATCCCGTTGTACTTGCCCTTTTCTCAACTTGACACCAAAGATCCTACAGCGAGCAAGATTGATCACTCGACGAAAAAGACATAGTACGGTCATGGGCAGATTCATGGGTAATCTTCGGCCCCATTTCCATAACCGGCTTCCGTCTCCACACCAAAGATCCCGTAGGATAATAGTGCGGAGACGGAAGCCGGTTACGGAAACATCCTCGTAAAAATAAAAGTTATTTGGTAAAAGATCTTCTCCTCATTTTCAGAATTATAATTTATTAACACAAACTGTTCCCCCGCAACGTAATTACACTGCGAGTCGGGTCGGTCGGGTTATTGAAATGGATGAAAAAAAGGCCCACGTTCCGCTCCGTTGCGTACTACACGTCAGCCCATTGCATTTAGCAGGAGTGGTCTATCTTGCTCCGCTATAGGATCTTTGCTGTGACACCATTTAGATAGTAATCTGCCTGTCTGTTTTTGCTACCAAAGTGGATAACCTCACATTTATCCACATTAAACTGTATCTGCCATGCATCTTCCCACTCCCCCAAGTCACCCTGCATCCTCATAGCATCCTCCTCACAGTTCACACTGCCACCAAGTTTGTAAATCTGCACGAGTCTATGATTCTAAAGGTTCTTACCTGCGCTGCCATTGTTTGGCGCGGTGAGAGGTTGCTCCGGTTCATCACTGCTCTGGCCACCACTGCCCTGGATGCCAGGGTCCAGGTTATGGCTGACTTGCCCTGGTTCCACCAACGCTTGGCTCTCCCCATCTCCACTGCCGTCACCGTAGGGTGCGAGAAAGGCAAAGTCCCAGGACGCTCGGCGCTCCTCGGAGACCCCCGTCGGCCGGTGGGGCGGCGAGTCTTGCGCCGGTGGCAGGAAGGCCACGTCGGAGACCAGTGGCGAGCCGGGGGGCGACAGGGAGCAGAGCGAGGACCTGGAACTCAAGGGGGGCTCGACGGCGCCCGGTCCCCGTGCCACCTCGTGCTCGTGGATGGTGGCGATGGCGGAGGGGTTGTAGGCCGCCTTCTCCTGCAGCATGAAGTCCAGCTTGTACTGGGTGTCCGGGTCCAGCGCCGGCTGGTCCGAGAGGCTGCCGTACAGCTCGGCGGAACTCAGCGAGTTGAGGGAAGAACCTCTGCTGGAGGTGTTGAGCGAGCCGCGGCTCGAGGCGAGCGATCCCAGGCTACTCCCCGAAGACAAGCTCAACGTGCTCGCAGAAAGGCTGGCGAGAAAGAAGACAGCGTCAGAGCGTGAGAAGAAATTTCACGTTCATAAGTGAAAGGCGCAGAATTAGGCCATTCGGCCCATCATTCAATCATGGCTGATCTATCTCTCCCTCCTAACCTCATTCTCCTGCATTCTCCCCATAACCCCTGACACCCGTCCTAATCAAGAATCTATCTATACGATCTTAAAGATAGCAGAGTCAGGGGATATGGGGAGAAGGCAGGAACGGGGTACTGATTGTGGATGATCAGCCATGATCTCATCGAATGGCTGCACTGGCTCGAAGGGCCGAATGGCCTACTCCTGTACCAATTGTCGATTGTCTATTATCTCTGCCTTAAAAAATTCCATTGGCCTTCACATGCTTTCAAGAGAGAGCTAGATAGGGCTCTTAAAAATAACGGAGTCAGGGGATATGGGGAGAAGGCAGGAACGGGGTACTGATTGAGGATGATCAGCCATGATCACATTGAATGGCGGTGCTGGCTCCAAGGGCCAAATGGCCTACTCCTGCACCTATTGTCTATTGCCTTCTGTGGCAATGGATTCCACAGATTCATCACCCTCTGACTGAAGAAATTCCTTCTCAACTCCTTCCTAGAGGAACATCCTTTAATTCTGAGGCTGTGGCCTCTGGTCCTAGACTCTCCCACTAATGGAAACATCCTCTCCACATGCACTCTATTCAGGCCTTCGTGAAGTATTTCCTCACGCAAAACGGTGACCATGGCAACACAGGACAAGGGGAGGCATGGTGGCGCAGCGGTAGAATTGCTGCCTCGCGGCGCCAGAGACCCGTGTTCCATCTGACGAGTGTGGGACGCAACCGGAGCGCCCGGAGAAAACCCACGCCGGTCACGGGGAGAACGTGCAAACTCTATACAGACAGCACCCCGAGTCAGGATCCATCAGCAGCAAAGTATTCCCAGGTGGCGCTGTGGGGCTGAGTTGCTGCCTTATAACGTCTAAGATCCGGGTTCGATCCTGACTCAGGGTGCTGCCTGTACGGAGTTTGTACTTTCTCCCCGTGACCTACGCGGGTTTTCTCCGAACTTGGAGGAGCAGCACCTCATATTTCACTTGGGCAGTTTGCACCCCAGCGGTATGAACATTGACTTCTCTAATTTCAGGTAGTCCCTACTTTCTCCTCCCCTTCTCAGCTCTCCCTCAGCCCATTGGCTCCACCCTTCCTCCCGCCACCCCCACCCTCACATCTGTCTGAAGATGGGTTTCGGCCCGAAAGGTTGCCTATTTCCTTCGCTCCATAGATGCTGCCTCACCCGCTGAGTTTCTCCAGCTTTTTGGTCTACTTTCGAATTTCCAGCATCTGCAGTTCCTTCTTAAACAGGTACATGGATAGGGCAGGTTTGGGGGGATATGGGCCAAGCGCAGGCAGGTGGGATAAGTGTAGATGGGATATGTTGGCCGGTGCGGACAAGTTGGGCTGAAGGGCCTGATTCCATGCTGTGTGATCCTATGACTGACCGATTGCCATTGAGGGTTTGAGATTCCTTGTACACTTTGTGAGCACACACGTACCTCTTGAGCTGTGAGTGCAGGAACAAGGTTAGTTGGGTCGCCTCCTCCAGCTGCTGCACTAGACGCTTTCTCTTCTCTTGTAACTTTAACCTGAAAATTAAAGCATTATAAGTTCATGAGTTTGTAAGTTATGGCAGCAGAATCAGGCCATTCGGCCCATCCGACAATCAACCATGGCTCATCTGTCTCTCCCTCTAAACCCCATTCTCCTGCCTTCTCCCCATAACCCCTGACACCCGTATACGGCACGGTGGCGCAGCGGTAGAGTTGATGCCTTACAGCGAATTCAGCGCCGGAGACCCGGGTTCGATCCTGACTACGGGTGCTGTCTGGACGGAGTTTGTACGTTCTCCCCGTGGGTTTTCTCCGAGATCTTTGGTTTCCTCCCACGCTCCAAAGACGTGCAGGTTTGTAGGTTAATTGGCTTGGTAAATGTGAAAATTGTCCCTAGTGGGTGTAGGATAGTGTTAATGTGCGGGGATCGCTGGTCTGCATGGACCCGGTGGGCTGAAGGGCCTGTTTCCGCGCAGTATCTCTAAACTAATCAATAATCTATTTATCTCTGCCTTTGACCTGGCTCCACAGCCTTCTGTGGCAAATAATTCTACAGATTCACCACCTTCTGACTAAAGAAATTCCTCCTCATCTCCTTCCTAAAGGAACATCCTTTAATTCTGAGGTTGTGACCTCTGGTCCGGGACTCTTCCACTAGTGGAAACATGTTCTCCCCATCTAGTAGATTAGTAGATAATAGATAATAGACAATAGATGCAGGAGTAGGCCATTCGGCCCTTCGAGCCAGCACCGCCATTCACTGTGATCATGGCTGATCATCCCCAATCAGTGCCCCATTCCTGCCTTCTCCCCATATCCCCTGATTCCGCTATCGTTAAGAGCCCTATGTAGCTCTCTCTTGAAAGTATCCAGAGAACCGGCCTCCACCACCCTCCGAGGCAGAGAATTCTACAGACTCACAACTCTCTGTGAGAAAAAGTGTTTCCTTGTCTCTGTTCTAAATGGCTTACCCCTTATTTTTAAACTGTGGCCCCTGGTTCTGGACTCCCCCAACATCGGGAACATTTTTCCTGCCTCTATTGTGTCCAAACCCTTAATAATCTTGTATGTTTCAATAAGATACCCTCTCATCCTTCTAAGTATATAAGCCCAGCTGCTCCATTCTCTCAGCATATGACAGTCCCGCCATCCCGGGAATTAACCTTGTAAACCTACGCTGCACTCCCTCAATAGCAAGAATGTCCTTCCTCAAATTAGGGGACCAAAACTGCACACAATACTCTTGGTGTGGTCTCACTAGGGTCCTGTACAACTGCAGAAGGACCTCTGCGGTAAGCGAAGGTCCGAAGGTCGGACAGCCGGCTGGGCTGCCGACCGACTAGGCCACGGGCGAGGCGCTGCTGCTGCTGCACTCCACGGGCTGCACGACGTCGGGACGGGTGAGGCAGGGCCGGACGCGGCACTACGACCCGACAGTCCCCTCGACCCGAGTAGTAGACGTCAAATACGGGACAAGGGCGGTCCCATATGGGACAAACCTATTTAGCCCAATATAGGGGATGTCCTGGCTAATACGGGACAGTTGGCAACCCTGCTTGTAACCTGTTTTTGTAGAGAAAAATGTGCCGGTGCACATATCGTTATTCGGTTGCTGTTGTCTAAGGTGAATCTATGGCTCTACCAATGATTGTACTGCTCTATGACTCCATGCCTTTAGGTCAGCGTGTTATAGACAATAGACAATAGGTGCAGGAGTAGGCCATTCGGCCCTTCGTGCCGAATTCATAACAAGAGGATTGCAGTATAGGAGTAAAGAGGTTCTTCTGCAGTTGTATAGGGCTCTGGTGAGACCACATCTGGAGTATTGTGTACAGTTTTGGTCTCCTAATTTGAGGAAGGACATCCTTGTGATTGAGGCAGTGCAGCGTAGGTTCACGAGATTGAACCCTGGGATGGTGGGACTGTCATATGAGGAAAGATTGAAAAGACTAGGCTTGTATTCACTGGAGTTTAGAAGGATGAGGGGATATTTTATAGAAACATATAAAATTATAAAAGGACTGGCCAAGCTAGATGCAGGAAAAATGTTCCCAATGTTGGGCGAGTCCAGAACCAGGGGCCACAGTCTTAGAATAAAGGGGAGGTCATTTAAGACTGAGGTGAGAAAAAATATTTTCACCCAGAGAGTTGTAAATTTATGGAATTCCCTGCCACAGAGGGCAGTGGAGGCCAAGTCACTGGATGGATTTAAGAGAGAGTTAGATAGAGCTCTAGGGGCTAGTGGAATCAAGCGATATGGGGAGAAGGCAGGCACGGGTTATTGATAGGGGACGATCAGCCATGATCACAATGAATGGTGGTGCTGGCTCGAAGGGCCGAATGGCCTCCTCCTGCACCTATTTTCTATGTTTCTATGAGTCAGCACCGCTCGCTCAGCCCGGCCCGTGTGATGGGCACTGACCTCTGGGCCAGTGCGTGGGTGCTGGTGCAGGGAGCGGAGTGCAGTTCCCCCTCCAGCCGCCTCCTGCGCTGCTCCAGCTGCTCACACTCCTCGCTGGGGCAGTTGCGTAGCGTCACGAACTCCAGCTCCTTCAGCAGCTCCTCCTTCTCGTTCATCAACATCAACTTGTCTCGCTCAACGTCCAGCAGCCCTGGCCACGCCTCCGAGTCCAGCCTCGACAGCTCGATCTTTATATTCGCTATTCTGCACGAAAGAGCAAACAGAAGTAAGTAAGTAAGTAAGTACATTTTATTTATACAGCACATTTAAATCAACTTGCGTTGAAACCAAAGTGCTTTAAATAGAAAAAATAATTATGTTTCTGTAAAATATCTCTTTATTATAATTCTCTGCTTTTGCATTAAAAACATAGATGTAACGGCATGGTGGCGTAGCGGTAGACAATAGACAATAGGTGCAGGAGGAGGCCATTCGGCCCTTCCAGCCAGCAACGCCATTCAATGTGATCATGGCTGATCATCCACAATCAGTACCCCGTTCCTGCCTTCTCCCCATATCCCCTGACTCCACTATCTTTAAGAGCCCTATCTAGCTCTCTCTTGAAAGTATCCAGAGAACCGGCCTCTGAGGCAGAGAATTCCACAGACTCACAACTCTGTGAGAAAAAGTGTTTCCTCGTCTCCATTCTAAATGGCTTGCCCCTTATTTTTAAACTGTGGCCCCTGGTTCTGGACTCCCCCAACATCAGGAACATTTTTCCTGCCTCTATTGTGTCCAAACCCTTAATAATCTTATATGTTTCAATAAGGTCCCCTCTACCAGACAGCAGAGTTGCTGCCTCACAGCGCCAGAGACCCGGGTTCCATCCTGACTACGGGTGCTGTCTGTACGGAGTTTGTACGTTTTCCCCGTGACTCCGTGGGTTTTCTCCGGGTGCTCCGGTTTCCTCCCACACTCCAAAGACGTGCAGGGTTGTAGGTTAGTTGGCTCCAGTAAAAATTGTAAATTGTCCCCGGTGTGTAGGGTAGTGTTTGTGTACGAGGTCGCTGGTCCGCGTGGACTCGGTGGGCCGATGAGCCTGTCTTGCGCTATTTCTCTAAAAAGCTAAACTAAACTAAAGAATGTGGTTGAGGCAGGGACTATCACAACGTTCAAGAAACATTTAGACAGGTACAAGGAGAGGTCAGGTTTAGAGGGATATGGGCCAAACGCAGGCAGGTGGGACCAGAGTAGATGGGGCATGTTGGTTGGTGTGGGCAAGGTGGGCCGAAGGGCCTGTTTCCACACTGTATCACTCTTGGACTCCATGACTACAATGTTTATTTTACTCTCTTATGTGGTTAAAGTTTAAAGTTAGATGAGTGATGCAACATGGAAGACTTTGCCGACCAGTGATCACCCTGTACACTAGTTACATAGAAACATAGAAAATAGGTGCAGGAGGAGGCCATTCGGCCCTTCGAGCCATTCATTGTGATCGTCCCCTATCATAACCCGTGCCTGCCTTCTCCCCATTTCCCTTTATACCACTAGCCCCTAGAGCTCTATCTAACTCTCTCTTAAATCCATCCAGTGACTTGGCCTCCACTGCCCTCTGTGGCAGGAATTTCCACAAATTCACAACTCTCTGGGTGAAAAAGTTTTTTTCTCACCTCAGTCTTAAATGGCCTCCCATTTATTCTAAGACTGTGGCTCCTGGTTCTGGACTCTCCCAACATTGGGAACATTTTTCCTGCATCTAGCTAGTCCAGTCCTTTTATAATGTTACATGTTTCTATAAGATCCCCCCTCATCCTAAACTCCAGTGAATACAAGCCTAGTCTTTTCAATCTTTCCTCATATGACAGTCCCGCCATCCCAGGGATCAATCTCGTGAACGTGCGCTGCACTGCCTCAATCACAAGGATGTCCTTCCTCAAATTAGGAGACCAAAACTGTACACAATACTCCAGATGTGGTCTCACCAGAGCCCTATACAACTGCAGAAGAACCTCTTTACTCCTATACTGAAATCCTATTTTTATGAAGGCCAACATTCCATTAGCTTTCTTCACTGCCTGCTGTACCTGCACGCCAACTTTCAGTGACCGGTGTACAAGGACGCCCAGGTCTCGCTGTACCTCCCCCTTACCTAACCCAGTTCTATCGTTCATTCTAGGGGCAATTTACAGAAGCCAATTCACCCACAATCCTGCACGTCTTTGGGAGTGTGGGAGGAACCCGGAGCACCTGGAGAAATCCCACGCGGTCACAGGGAGAACGTGCAAACTCCGTAAAGACAGCACCCGTCGTCAGGATCGAACCCGGGTCTCAGGTACTGTAAGCAA
Source organism: Amblyraja radiata (assembly GCF_010909765.2). Lineage (NCBI taxonomy): Eukaryota > Metazoa > Chordata > Chondrichthyes > Rajiformes > Rajidae > Amblyraja > Amblyraja radiata. The sequence goes on from NC_045958.1 coordinate 129,933,399, forward strand.
CTCCACCGCTGCGCCACCGTGCCTCCCCTGTGTATCTTGGAATAATAAATGGAATCCAGATTGGAATGTTTTCTCTTTAATAAAGACTTCAAACTTAATCTGCTTTTTTATGTTCTCACGAAGGAAAGATAAATGGGCGTCAGTCAGGAAGCAGCAGATGAGAAGTAGTGCTGGTTTGCAGGAATGCAGAGAATTCAATGACAAATGTGGTACCAATGTTAAACGAACACTTATTGTAGACAGTCAGAACCTTCTGGACCAGAGTGAAAGGGTCAAAGATCAGAGGGCATAGCATTAAGGTGATCAAGGCAAAGTCTGGAGGAGGTGTGGTGGGCAAGTGGGGGAGGGGGAGGGGGAGGGGGAGGGGGGAGAGAGAGAGACACCCTCACCCTGCTCGGTCACTCCGCTCCCTCACCAGGTACTGATCGCTCAGCCCCTCCACTTTCAAAAACGTTCCGCGGACTAGCGACAATTTACTTTTACACTAAGCCAATTAACCTACAAACCTGCACGTCTTTGGGATGTAGAAAGAAACTGGAGCACCCGGAGAAAACCCACGCAGGTCTTGGGGAGAACGTACAAACTCCGTACAGGAAGCACCCATGGTCAGGGTCTCTGACGCTGTGAGGCAGCAACTCTACCGCTGCGCCACCGTGCCACCCTCAGCAATGCAGCTTGACAATGGGGGACAAACCATTCCCCTCCCCCTATGTTCCCTGATGATGAGGGTGATGTGCATATCATAAATAGCAACGGGACAAAGCTTTCACAATGATGAAGGCTGATGTTTCCATTTGTGGGAGAGTCTAGAACTGGAGGTCATAGCCTCAGAATTAAAGGAAGTTCCTCTATAAAGGAGATGTAGAGGAATTTCAGTATCCAGAGGGTGGTAAATCTGTTGGAGGCCGTCAATGGTTGGGATTGACAGATTCTTAATTAGTACGGGTGTCAGGGGCTATGGGGAGAAGGCAGTAGAATGGAGTTTAGAGGGAGAGATAGATCAGCCATGATTGAATGGCGGAGTAGACTAAATGGGCTGAATGGGCTGAATGGCCTAATTCCACTCTTATAACATATGAACAGATTGAAAAGACTAAGCTTGTATTCACTGGAGTTTAGAAGGATGAGGGGGTATCTTATAGAAACATATAAAATTATAAAAGGACTGGACAAGCTAAATGCAGGAAAAATGTTCACAATGTTGGGCGAGTATAGAACCAGGGGCCACAGTCTTAGAATAAACGGGAGGGCAATTAAGACCGAGGTGAGAAAAACATTTTCACCCAGAGAGTTGTGAATTTGTGGAATTCCCTGCCACAGAGGGCAGTGGAGGCCAAGTCACTGGATGGATTTAAGAGAGAGTTAGATAGAGCTCTAGGGGCTGGTGTAATCAAGGGATATGGGGAGAAGGCAGGCACGGGTTATTGATTGGGGACGATCAGCCATGATCACAATGAATGGCAGTGCTGGCTCGAAGGGCCGAATGGCCTCCTCCTGCACCTATTTTCTATGTAACATGAAATTATGGGGGTGGGAGATTGCAACCTTCACGTGGTCCACCCTGTTTCGACTAATGCAATCAACCCGACGTGCACAAGCAAGAACAAATAGAACAAGTTGACCTACAACTTTAGGCTGTGCACGCCATACGCAAGAAGAAGATGAATGAATGAAACGGCATGCAGCAAGCAACGTGTATACGCCATTCATAATTACCTTCTCTTTGCTTCTTCATATTGAAGACTCAGTCTGACACTCTCTGCCAAGTTGGCCTGGCTTTTTGGTCCAAACTAAGAAAAAATAGACAATAGACAATAAACAATAGGTGCAGGAGTAGGCAATTCGGCCCTTCGAGCCAGCACCGCCATTCAATGTGATCATGGCTGATCATCCCCAATCAGTACCCCGTTCCTGCCTTCTCCCCATATCCCCTGACTCCGCTATCTTTAAGAGCCCTATCTAGCTCTCTCTTGAAAGTATCCAGAGAACCGGCCTCTGAGGCAGAGAACTCCACAGACTCACGACTGTGTGAAAAAGTGTTTCCTCGTCTCCGTTCTAAATGGCTTACCCCTTATTCTTAAACTGTGGCCCCTTGTTCTGGACTCCCCCAACATCGGGAACGTGTTTCCTGCCTCCAGCGTGTCCAAACCATTAATAATCTTATATGTTTCAATAAGATATCCTCTCATCCTTCGAAATTCCAGAGTATACAAGCCCATCCGCTCCATTCTGTCAGCATAAGACAGTCCCGCCATCCCGGGAATTAACCTGGTGAACTCTCTCAAAAGCAAGAATTGTCTTGGATATGGTCCAAATGCATACAGGTGAGCCTAGTATAGATGGGGCATGTTGGTCGCTGTGGGCAAGTTGGGCAGGTAGACTCTGATTATTGAAAGAAATAAAACACTTACGTCTCCAATGATATTGGTTTGTGAGCCGACGTCGAGGCAGTGCCTGGGGATGGAGAGATGGGAACTGCCCGGATTAGACTGCAGGTCCGACTCTGAGCTTCCCACGTGTTGGTTGGACTGGAATCTACTCCTCAGTTTAGCGAGACTCTGGCGAGAAGCAATCAGAGGAAGTGAAATCAAATTCTCATCCTAATCAATTAAACAACCTTCGAACAGTTCAATTCAGCTTAGTTTACTGTCACGTGTACCGAGGTACAGAGAAAAGGTTTTGTTGCAATAGACAATAGACAATAGGTGCAGGAGTAGGCCATTCGGCCCTTCAAGCCAGCACCGCCATTCAATGTGATCATGGCTGATCATCCCCAATCAGTACCCCGTTCCTGCCTTCTCCCCATATCCCCTGACTCCGCTACCTATTGTCTATTATCTCCAAAAACGGACTGGTTTGTAGGTTAATTGGCTTGGTAAATGTAACAAATTGTAACAAAACTGCTCCATTCTCTCAGCATATGACAGTCCCGACATCCCAGGAATTAACCTTGTAAATCTACGCTGCACTCACTCAATAGCAAGAACGTCCTCCCTCAAATTAGGGGACCAAAACTGCACACAATACTCCAGGTGTGGTTTCACTAGGGCTCTGTACAACTGCAGAAGGACCTCTATGCTCCTATATTCAATTCCTCTTATAAAGGCCAACATGCCATTCACTTTCATCACTGCCTGCTGTACCTGCATGCTTACTTTCATAGACTGATGTACAAGGACCCCCAGATCCCCTTGTACTTCCCCTTTTCCCAACTTGACACCATTTAGATAGTAACCAGTGCTAACCAGTCAGCAGAAAGACAATACATGATTACAATCGAGCCGTCCACAGTGTACAGATACATGATAAGGGAATAACGTTCAGTGCAAGGCAAAGCCAGCAAAGTCCAATCAAAGATAGTCCAAGGGTCACCAATGAGGTAGATAGTAGTTCAGCACTGCTCTCTGGCTATGAATTCCACAGATTCACCACCCTCTGACCAAATAAATTTCTCCTCATCTCCTTCCTAAAGGTACGTCCGTTTATTCTGATGCTATGACCTCTGACCCGTCTCTCCCACTTGTATCTTAATATTATAGCTTTTTTTTTAGTTTAGTTTAGAGATACAGAGCAGAAAAAGGCCCTTCAGCCCACCGGGTCCATGCCGACCAGCGATCCCTGCATATCATAACACTATCTTACTCACTAAGGACAAATTGTTACATTTACCAGGCCAATTAACCTACAAACCAGTCCGTCTTTGGAATGTGAGAGGAAATGGAAGATAATAGACAATAGACAATAGGTGCAGGAGTAGGCCATTCCGTCCTTCGAGCCAGCACCGCCATTCAATGTGATCATGGCTGATCATCCTCAATCAGTACCCCGTTCCTGCCTTCTCCCCATATCCCCTGACTCCGCTATCTTTAAGAGACCTATCTAGCTCTCTCTTGAAAGCATCCAGAGAACCGGCCTCCACCGCCCTCTGAGGCAGAGAATTCCACAGACTCCCAACTCTCTGTGAGAAAAAGTGTTTCCTCGTCTCCGTTCTAAATGGCTTACTCCTTATTCTTAAACTGTGGCCCCTGGTTCTGGACTCCCCCAACATCGGGAACATGTTTTCCTGCCTCTAGCGTGTGTCCAAACCATTAACAATCTTATATGTTTCAATAAGAACCCTCTCATCCTTCTAAACTCCAGAGTGTACAAGCCCAGCCGCTCCATTCTCTCAGCATCTCGGAGAAAACCCACGCAGGTGACGGGGAGAACGTACAAACTCCGTACAGACAGCACCCGTGGTCGGGATCGAACCCGGGTCTCCGGTGCTGCATTCGCTGTAAGGCAGCAACTCCACCGCTGTGCCACCGACTCATTTTGAACTCACAGTTCAGTGAATGTGTGTACCTGCATCAGATCTTGTTTCTCTTTCTCGCCCGTGCTAATGTCCTTCTTGATAGTTTTTAGTCGACTCATGATGGCCTTGGCTTCTGTCAGTTGGTAACCATTCTGCACTCCTGACATCTTCCGATCGATTCTGCAGCAGAAGAGGCAAAGAAACCGATTAAAAGCCAGGGGAAGATAAACGTGGGGGCGAGATTGAAAACGTAGTCAAATCAAAGACCCACTTTGAGCCCAGCAGCTCCCTATACTTGCAAGCATTCCGCCTGCAGGGATCCGAAGGCAAGCAGCAACTCTGGCACTAACTTGTCGTTCCATAGACCCAGATCACCTCCTCCATCAGGCTATCAGCAGAGAGCAGAGGCCACCCCGACTGAAGTCCCGTCACCCCTTTGCTCCACATGGAAAACAACTCCCAGCATCCATCCATCCAGCCAACTGGGACAGAAGCACACTGGATAGCCACCAAGTGGTCACAGGAGTGGAAGGCAACCTCATCTCCACTACACAGCTACATCTCTTCACCAGATAAAAGCTGTCCAGGGTCTGACCTCCCCAGAGGAGCGAGGGTGAAGTTCAACAGACTTGGTACTGGAGTTGGGCGTTTCAATGCCAGCGTGTGGAGATAGATGGGGGCTCCCTCCGCCAGAGTCCAGCCTGTGAATGTGGAGCAGAACAACAGACAGCCAACCATGTCATCTCTGGGTGCCCGCTCTACCACCCACCAAATGGAGCTGTGTCAGGGCCTGGCAGATATTGACGCCAACAGAGACAACAACCTGGCTGCTCAACACCCGGCGCCAGATCTAACTATTCCTTTGGTTTATTTATGTTTCATTCGCAAGTAGAAGAAGAGGAAGCGCAGGGACTGAAATCTTTGTGTCGCATTCCTGCTGGCACGTCTCCCTCTCCCCTGGCCTCTCTGAAGAAGGGTCTCGACCCGAAACGTCATCCATTCCTTCGCTCCATAGATGCTGCCTCACCCGCTGAGTTTCTCCAGCATTTTTGTCTACTAGCTATTTGTGGCTATCCTTTGGCAGCTCGTTCCATAAACCCACCACCCTTTGTGAGAAAAAGTTGGCCCTCAGATTCCCATTAAATCCCGGGATGGCGGGACTGTCATATGCTGAGAGTATGGAGCGGCTGGGCTTGTACACTCTGGAGTTTAGAAGGATGAGAGGGCGTCTCAATGAAACATATAAGATTGTTAAGGGCTTGGACACACTAGAGGCAGGAAACATGTTCCCGATGTTGGGGGAGTCCAGAACCAGGGGCCACAGTTTAAGAATAAGGAGTAAGCCATTTAGAACAGAGACGAGGAAACACTTTTTCTCACAGAGAGTGGTGAGTCTGTGGAATTCTCTGCCTCAGAGGGCGGTGGAGGCAGGTTCTCTGGATGCTTTCAAGAGAGAGTTAGATAGGGCTCTTAAAAATAGAGGAGTCAGGGGATATGGGGAGAAGGCAGGAACGGGGTACTGATTGGGGATAATCAGCCATGATCACATTAAATGGCGGTGCTGGCTCGAAGGGCCAAATAGCCTACTCCTGCATCTATTGTCTATTGTCTATTGTCTAAATCTTTCCCCCTTCACCTTAAACTTATGTCCTCTAGTTCTCGATTCATCTATTCTGTGAATGAAAATTGCCAGGCTTTTTTTTTCCAGTCAGCTCCACAAAAACATGACCACTCTCTTAATCCGGAGTAATGTGTGACTCCAGTACTTTCCCACAGGAGCTGCCTGACCCGCTGAGTTACTCCAGCGCCTCGCCCGTGGCCCCGTGGGTCGGTCTGTCGGCAGCCCGGCCAGCTGACCGACCTTCGGACCTTCGCTTACCGCCGACACCACCACCACCACCCCTCCTTCTCACGGCCGATCATCGGTTCATGAGTTGGACAGGGTGGCCGGAGTTTGTGTGCGACCTCGCGCGGCCCCTGGGCCAAAACTCCTCAGCTGGCCCGCCGGCTGGGCTTTGTGTGCAGTCCAGCACCCGGGCGAACACATCATTCACCCAGCCACGGCCCAGTCGGTCAACGAATTGCCGTTGCGAATTTGTCCCTTATTTTGACCTTTTCTTCCTTATTTGGGAGTGAGAAAGTTGGCAACTGTAAGTATTGCATACAGTTCTGGTCACCCCCATTACAGGAAGGATGTGGGGGCTTTGGAGACGGTGCAGAGGAGGTTTACCAGAATTATGCCTGGATTAGAGGGTTTCAGCTACAGGGAGAGAGGTTGGATAGACTTGGATTGTTTTCTCCAGAACTTCAGAGGTTGTGGGGAGATATGAAAGAAGTGTATTATGAGAGGCATAAGAAGGTAAACAGTCAGAACCCTTTTCCCACACTAGGGGGCAGAGCTATAAGGTGAGAGGGGGAAAGTTTAAAGGAGATGTGCGGGGCAGGTTTGTACTTTACACAGAGGGTGGTGGGTGCCTGGAACTCGCTGCCAGGGGTGGTGGTGGAGGCAGATACGATAGTGGGGTTTAAGAGGCTTTTAGATAGGCTGAGGGAAGTTCTGGGAATGGAGGGATGTGGGTCGTACAGGCAAAGGAGATCAGTTGAGCTTGGCATCATGTTCAGGACAAACATTGTGGACTGAAGGGGTGTTTCTGTGCTGTACTGTTCTATGTTCTATCCATGTTCTCCACAGATGCTGCCTGACCCGCTGAGTTACTCCAGCACTCTGTGAAACGTCACCTATCCATGTTCTCCACAGATGCTGCCTGACCCGCTGAGTTACTCCAGCACTCTGTGAAACGTCACCTATCCATGTTCTCCACAGATGCTGCCTGACCCGCTGAGTTACTCCAGCACTCTGTGAAACGTCACCTATCCATGTTCTCCACAGATGCTGCCTGACCCGCTGAGTTACTCCAGCACCGCATGTTTTTTTTTAATGTAAGCAGATACTCTGACCTAGAAATTCTTTGGCAAGCAGAAAGCAACCTAATGTGGAACAACAAATAATTTTATTAAAGGGCTGGTGGAACAAGGTTCTTCTGCGCACAAGACCCACGAGCTACAGAAAACGGATAATATAAAGTGTTGGAGTAACTCAGCAAAATGCTGGAGTAACTCAGCGGGTCAGGCAGCATCTGTGGAGAACATGGATAGGTGATGTTTCACAGAGTGCTGGAGTAACTCAGCGGGTCAGGCAGCATCTGTGGAGAACATGGATAGGTGACGTTTCACAGAGTGCTGGATTAACTCATGGAGCGAAGGAATAGGCGACGTTTCAGGTCGAGACCCTTCTTCAGACTGATGTGGGGGTGGGGTGGGGGGGGAGCGGGAAGAAGAAAGGAAGAGGCGGAGACAGTGGGCTGTGGGAGAGCTGGGAAGGGGAGGGGAAAGAGGGAGAAAGCAGGGACTACCTGAAATTGGAGAAGTCAATGTTCATACCGCTGGGGTGTCAACTACCCAAGCGAAATATGAGGTGCTGCTTCTCCAATTTACGGTGGGACTCACTCAGCGGGTGAGGCAGCATCTATGGAGCAAAGGAATAGGTAACATTTCGGGTCGAGACCCTTCCAGGGTCTCAACCCGAAACGTCACCTATTCCTTCACTCCATAGATGCTGCCTCACCCGCTGAGTTTCTCCAGCATTTTTGACTACCTTCAGTCATTATTTCTGTTCGGCATATCCCTCCTCCACCTGCTACTGAAAACCCCACTTGCATTCCGTTCTCTCCCAGCCCTGAGAGATGATTCCTGGCCCGCTGAGTTTATCCAGCATTTTGCTTTTGTTCCACATTCAGTGCCACTTGCTGCCAGAACAACTGAAACAAATGCCTCAACTGCTCCCTCTAACATGGGAGTCCATGTCTACACTTCCCTTGCTTAAGTCCACCCTCCACCACCTCCAGTTTAAATTCCATTTGGAATATTTTTGGTGGACCAAGAACCGAGAACCCTTAAAACAAACAAATTTCCTATATCTTTGCCCATAATTTTTCCCATACCACGAGATTGATCCCTAGGATGGCGGGACTGTCATATGAGGAAAGATTGAAAAGACTAGGCTTGTATTCACTGGAGTTTAGAAGGATGAGTGGGGATCTTATAGAAACATACAAAATTATAAAAGGACTGGTCAAGCTGGATGCAGGAAATATGTTCCCAATGTTGGGCGAGTCCAGAACCAGGGGCCACTGTCTTAGAATAAACGGGAGGCCATTTAAAACTGAGGTGAGAAAAAACGTTTTCACCCAGAGAGTTGTGAATTTATGGAATTCCCTGCCACAGAGGGCAGTGGAGGACAAATCACTGGATGGATTTAAGAGAGAGTTAGATAGAGCTCTAGGGGCTGGTGGAATCAAGGGATATGGGGAGAAGGCAGGCACGGGTTATTGATAGGGGACGATCAGCCATGATCACAATGAATAGCGACGTTTCGGGTCGAGACCCTTCTTCAGACTGAAATGGGGATGGGGGGGGGGGGGGGAGCGGGAAGAAGAAAGGAAGAGGCGGAGACAGTGGGTTGTGGGAGAGCTGGGAAGGGGAGGGGAAAGAGGGAGAAAGCAAGGACTATTGGAGAAATTGGAGAAGTCAATGTTCATTGGCTCAAAGGGCTGAATGGCCTCCTCCTGCACGTATTTTCTATGTTTCTATGTTTCCATCATAATCTTTAAGAAGGCAGGAACGGGGTACTGATTGGGGATGATCAGCCATGATCACATTGAATGGCAGTTCTGGCTCGAAGGGCTGAATGGCCTACTCCTGCACCTATTGCCTATTGTCTCTGGGTGATTTTTTTTTTCTCATCTCAGTTTTAAATGGCCTCCCCTTTATTCCTAGACTGTGTGGCCCCTGGTTCTGGACTCCCCCAACATTGGGAACAACTTTCCTGCATCAAGCTCGTCCAGTCCTTTTGTTGGCTTTTGCAAGCTAAACGTGCTTGCTTACAATAACTTTCAGCAGAAGTTGTACTGGTGTAAACAAACCCTGACCTGCCAAGCCTTTCACACAGCTTAGCATTGTTCCCTTGTGGTATTTTGTTGACAAGAGACCAAACATATTTTGGATACCGAACAGCCCTGTCAGTGAGCAAACTATTTCTCACGATACTGCATTATTGACGAGTCATATAAACACTGCCTAACCAAACCTAGTGGGCAGCACGGTGGGGCAGCGGTAGAGTTGCTGCCTCACAGCGCCAGAGACCCGGGTTCAATCCTAACTACGGTGCTGTCTGTACGGAGTTTGTACGTTCTCCCCGTGACCTGCGTGGGTTTTCTCCGGGCGCTCCGGTTTCCCCCCACGCTCCAAAGACGTACAGGTTTGTAGGTTTAGTTTTGTTTAGAGATACAGCGCGGAAACAGACCAACCATCGGCCCACCGAGTCCGCACCAACCAGCGATCCTCGCACACTAACATTATCCTACACACACTCGGGATAGTTTTTACATTTATTCCAAGCCAAATGCCGCTATGATAATTGACCGATAAAATTGTAAATTGTTCCTAGCGTATAGGATAGTGTTAATGTGCAGGGATCACTGCGCAACCGTGCCGACTTTGGGGAAACTAACTACAACCTGAACTCTCAATAGGAAATGTCTTGTTGTTTATCTTCGTGCTGTTCGTTAGTTGGTGAGGTATCCAATTGTATTCACCGAGTCTGAAGAAGGGTCCCAATCCTAAAAGTCACCTATTCATGTCGAAACAAGGAACTGCAGGAGTCGGTACAGTACACAAAAGGACACAAAGTGCTGGGGTAACTGAATGGGTCAGGCAGCATCTCTGGAGATATGGATAGGTGACTTGAAACTTTAGAATTTAGAGATACAGCGCGGAAGCAGGCGCTTCAGTCCTCCGAGTCCGTGCCGACCAGCGATCACCCCGTACAATCGCACTACCTAAAGCACTAGGGATAATTTACAATTTACACAAGCCAATTAACCTACAAACCTGTATGTCTTTGGAATGTGTGAGGAAACTGGAGCACCTGGAGAAAACCCAGGTGGTCGCAGGGAGAACGTACAAACTCCACACAGACAGCATCCGTAGTCAGGATCGAACCCAGATCTCCGGCGCTGTGAGGCAGCAACTCTACCGCTGTGCCACCGTGCTGCCTTTATGATTATCAGAGTAAAACTTGCACGGCCCACTAGCCATCATCGTCACCCACAAGACTCCATGATTCTAGGACTTACTCTTGAAGGGTTTCGAACCCTTGTTCTTTGTAGAACAGTTCTTGCTTCATCTGGGAAACTTCCCTCTTCAGCTTGTTTACCTGGAGGAGGGGGGGGGGAGAACAAATAATAAATGAAAATGCCACATTGAAAAGACAGGATACATCTCAACACTTCTGAAAAAAACTCTAATTCTGCTTCTCTTAAACCAGGGACGGCAACCTACAGCCCAGCCCGTGGGCCGGATCCGGCCTGGAACCTGAAATCATCCGGTCCGCAGGCGGTTTTTTTCCTATTAGTTTTCGCGACCTGGGAACTGCAGCTAGTCCCGGGGCTCGCAGGCCAGGGGATGCGAGGGTTCTGGGAATTGCAGAAATCTAATTGAAAAACAGGTGAAAGGGAGTGCAGCGTAGGTTTACAAGGTTAATTCCCGGGATGGCGGGACTGTCATATGCTGAGAGAATGGAGCAGCTGGGCTTGTACACTCTGGAGTTTAGAAGGATGAGAGGGAATCTTATTGAAACATATAAGATTGTTAAGGGCTTGGACACGCTACATGGCAGGAAACATGTTCCCGATGTTGGGGGAGTCCAGAACCAGGGGCCACAGTTTAAGAATAAGGAGTAAGCCATTTAGAACGGAGACGAGGAAACACGTTTTCTCACAGAGAGTGGTGAGTCTGTGGAATTCTCTGCTTTCAAGAGAGAGCTAGATAGGGCTCTTAAAAATAGAGTCAGGGGAGTCAGGGGATATGGGGAGAAGGCAGGAATGTGGTACTGATTGGGGATGATCAGCCATGATCACATTGAATGGTGGTGCTGGTTCGAAGGGCCGAATGGCCTACTCCTGCACCTATTGTTTATTGTCTAATGCAAAAAACAAAGTCACACTAATTAGTATGTATTATAGCTAATTTATGTATTATTAGTGTGTATTATTACTGATTACTAATTTAGTTAGTATGTATTATTATTACCTCCGTTTATTAACTATGACGATAGATGTGGCCCGCCATCCACTCACAAACATGAGTCCTGGCCCCCATGCAGAACAAGGTTGCCGATCCCTGTCTTAAATGCTATTCCCTTTATCCTGTACACTGTTGACGGCTAGATTGTAATCTTGTATAATCTTTTCACTGACCTTATAGCACGCAACAAAAATGCGTTTCACTGTACCTCGATGCTCGTGACACTAAACTAAACTAACCTGTCCCTAGTGTGTAGGATAGTTTTAATGTACAGGGTGATCGCAGGTCAACAAAAAAGCTTTTCACTGTTCCTCGGTACACGTGACAATAATTAATAAACTAAACTAACCTGTTAGGAACCAATGGATATAGGATTAAGTTGAGGGGGTAAAGATTTGATAGGAACCTGAAGGGTTTTTACACAAAGGGTGGTGAGTGTATGGTGGATGATTATACTAGACCCACCTGCCTGCATTTGGTCCATATCCCTCTAAACCTGTCCTATTCATGTAACTGTCCAATTGTTTCTTAAATGTTGGGATCGTCCCTGCCTCAACTACCTCCTCTGGCAACTTGTTCCATACACCCACATATGTGTGAAAAAGTTACCCCTCAGGTTCCTATTAAGTCTTTTCCCCTTCACCGTAAACCCATGTCCTCTGGTCCTCGATTCACCTACTCTGGGTAAGAGACTCTGTGCATCTACCCAATCTATTCCTCTCATGATTTTATATACCTCGATAAGATCACCCCTCATCCTCCTGAGCTCCAAGGAATAGAGTCCCAGCCTGCTCAACCTCTCCCTGTAGCTCAGGCCCTCGAGTCCTGGCAACATCCTCGTAAATCCTCTCCGCACCCTTTCCAACATGACAAGATCTTTCCTGTAACATGGTGCCCAAAACTGTACACAATACCAATATGAGACATTGGCCTCAGCAATGTCTTATGCAATGCAACATGGCCTCCCAACGTCTATACTCAATACTCTGACTGATCATCTACACAAACTCCACAGGTGAGCGGCAAGATTTCATAGGAAACAAAGCACCATTTTTTTCCACTTGGTGAGTAAATGGAAGGAGCTGGATAGGGTTGATAAATACATCTCTTGATGCTCCTGAACACATCATCAGTGATGTAACCTGGGGTCATTGGGTATTTCGGTTCTTTCAATATCAGACACCCTCACGAAGGTGACCCAGCCGTGGTTGATCAGACCACGACTTGTGTTCAGGTGGCATTCGCTGCTCCCCATGGACCTCCTCTTGGCCATTGACTCGAACCTTCTCCGGAGGTCTGTTCTGGAGGCTCGCTGGGGTGCTCCTCCTGCATCTCGCCAGAGTTGAGGTTTAGTGCCATATGGGGGCCAAACACGAACAAAAGGGACTAGTGTAGATGGGACATTTTGGTCGGCAGGGGCGAGCTAGTCTCAAATTCGGCATGGACATCGTGGGCCGAAGGGCCTGTTCCTATGCTGTAATGTTCTTGGTTCTATGTTCTAAAGCAGGGAAATGGGATTAGCATATATATATGCATCGTGTCAGGCATAGAAGGTTTGACTGCACTGGGCCTGTACTCGCTGGAGTTTAGAAGGATGAGGGGACACCTCATTGAGGCTTACCGAACAGTGAAAGGCTTGGATAGAGTGGATGTGGAGAGGATGTTTCCACTCGTGGGAGAGTCTAGGACTAGAGAGCACAGCCTCAGAATAAAAGGACATCCCTTCAGGAAGGAGATGATGAGGAATTTCTTTAGTCAGAGGGTGGTGAACCTGTGGAATTCATAGCATCTGTTTTTATCTTACCCGGACTTTTGTGGTCATTACTTCAGCCTTCAGGATATCAGGATCGTACTTGGTGCTTGAGGAAGATGATGACAACACTGCAACACAAACAATGGAAATAAATTCACTGCCGAATTCCACACCATTGACTCGAACCTTCTCGAACCTTAGAACGGAGACGAGGAAAGACTTTTTCTCACAGAGAGTTGTGAGTGTGGAATTCTGAATCTGGACTTCAGATGATCAGAGTCATTCTTAGTAATACAGGCAGGAAACATGTTCCCGATGTTGGGGGAGTCCAGAACCAGGGGCCACAGTTTAAGAATAAGGGGTAGGCCGTTTAGAACGGCGTTGAGGAAAAACCTTTTCACCCAGAGAGTTGTGGATCTGTGGAATTCTCTCCCTCAGAAGGCAATCCCCAGGGCCAGATAGGCTGCATCCCAGAGTACTTAAGGAAGTAGCTCCAGAAATAGTGGATGCATTAGTGATAATTGTTCAAGACTCTTTAGATTCTGGAGTAGTTCCTGAGGATTGGCGGGTAGCAAACGTAACCCCACTTTTTAAGAAGGGAGGGAGAGAGAAAACGGGGAATTACAGACCAGTTAGTCTAACATCGGTAGTGGGGAAACTGCTAGAGTCAGTTATTAAAGATGGGATAGCAGCACACTTGGAAAGTGGTGAAATCATTGGACAAAGTCAGCATGGATTTACGAAAGGTAAATCATGTCTGACGAATCTTATAGAATTTTTCGAGGATGTAACTAGTAGAGTGGATAGGGGAGAACCAGTGGATGTGTTGTATCTGGACTTTCAGAAGGCTTTCGACAAGGTCCCACATAAGAGATTAGTATACAAACTTAAAGCACACGGCATTGGGGGTTCAGTATTGATGTGGATAGAGAACTGCCTGGCAAACAGGAAGCAAAGAATAAACGGGTCCTTTTCACAATGGCAGGCAGTGACTAGTGGGGTACCGCAAGGCTCAGTGCTGGGACCCCAGCTATTTACAATATATATTAATGATCTGGATGAGGGAATTGAATGCAACATCTCCAAGTTTGCGGATGACACTAAGCTGGGGGGCAGTGTTAACTGTGAGGAGGTTGCTAGGAGACTGCAAGGTGACTTGGATAGGCTGGGTGAGTGGGCAAATGTTTGGCAGATGCAGTATAATGTAGAAAATGTGAGGTTATCCACTTTGGTGGCAAAAACAGGAAAGCAGACTATTATCTAAATGGTGGCCGATTAGGAAAAGGGGAGATGCAACGAGACCTGGGTGTCATGGTACATCAGTCATTGAAAGTAGGCATGCAGGTGCAGCAGGCAGTGAAGAAAGCGAATGGCATGTTAGCTTTCATAGCAAAAGGATTTGAGTATAGGAGCAGGGAGGTTCTACTGCAGTTGTACAGGGTCTTGGTGAGACCACACCTGGAGTATTGCGTACAGTTTTGGTCTCCAAATCTGAAGAAGGACATTATTGCCATAGAGGGAGTGCAGAGAAGGTTCACCAGACTGATTCCTGGGATGTCAGGACTTTCATATGAAGAAAGACTGGATAGACTCGGCTTATACTCGCTAGAATTTAGGAGATTGAGGGGGGATCTTATAGAAACTTACAAAATTCTTAAGGGGTTGGACAGGCTAGATGCAGGAAGATTGTTCCCGATGTTGGGGAAGTCCAGGACAAGGGGTCACAGCTTAAGGATAAGGGGGAAATCCTTTAAGACCGAGATGAGAAAAACATTTTTCACACAGAGAGTGGTGAATCTCTGGAACTCTCTGCCACAGAGGGTAGTTGAGGCCAGTTCATTGGCTATATTTAAGAGGGAGTTAGATGTGGCCCTTGTAGCTAAAGGGATCGGGGGTATGGAGAGAAGGCAGGTACGGGATACTGAGTTCGATGATCAGCCATGATCAAATTGAATGGCGGTGCAGGCTCGAAGGGCCGAATGGCCTACTCCTGCACCTATTTTCTATGTATCTATGTATCTATGCAATGGAGGCCAATTCTCTGGATGCTTTCAAGAGAGAGTTAGATAGAGCTCTTAAAGATAGCGGAGTTAGGGGATATGAGGAGAAGGCAGGAACGGGGTACTGATTGGGGATGATCAGCCATGATCACATTGAATGGCTGGAAGGGCTGAATGGCCTACTCCTGCACCTACTCCTGCACCTATTGTCTGTAGTATCTTTTAATGACTTATGGAGTCCTACAGTGTGTTAACAGGACCTTCAGCGCAACATGCCAACGCCGACCAACATACCCAATCCATATTAGTCCCACCTGCCTGCATTTGGCCCATATCCCTCAAAACCTGTCCTATCCATGTACCAGTTTAATTTAGTATAAATTAGTTTAGTTTAGTTTAGCTTAGAGATACGGCGTGGAAACAGGACCTTCGGCCCACCGAGTCCGTGCCGACCAGCGATCCCATACACTACTGATTGGGGATGATCAGCCATGATCACAGTGAATGGCGGTGCTGGCTCGAAGGGCCGAATGGCCTACTCCTGCACCTATTGTATATTGTCTATTTACACGCTGGATGAGCGCCACTCTCATACAGTCTGTACTCACAGCTGGTGCGCGAGCCGGTCTTGTCCCTCCACACGTCGTTGAGACGCACGTACTCATCAATGGCCAGCGCCAGCCTTTGCTCCTTCACCTGGTAAAGCTCCTTCTGGGTGCCCAGGGCATCCTCGGCCACCGTCAGATAGTCCTTCAGCATCCGCTCCTGCTCCTTCCTCCACCACGCCCGCGGGTCCTCCAGCTGCGTTGTCTCTGAAACGGCAAGAGCCGCGCACCGTCCGTTACCTCGCCAAGATCAGGCTTGGTGCGACCGACCAACATGCCCCATCTACCCGAGTCCCACCCGCCTGCATTTGGCCCATATCCCTTTAGACTAATGTCCTATCCATGCCATGGAGTCATAGAGTCCAGTTTAGTTTAGTTCACAGATACAGCGCGGAAACAGGCCCTGGGCCCACCAAGTCCCTGCCGACCAGCGATCCCCGCATACTAACACTACCCTACACACGCTCGGGACAATTTTACACTTATACCAAGCCAATTAACATACAAACCTGTACATCTTTGGAGTGTGGGAGGAAAGGATGAGAGAGGATCTTATTGAAACATATAAGATTATTAAGGGTTTGGACATGTGAGAAGCAGGAAACATGTTCCCGATGTTGGGGGAGTCCAGAACCAGGGGCCACAGTTTAAGAATAAGGGGTAAGCCATTTAGAACGGAGACGAGGAAACTCTTTTTCTCACACAGAATTGCGAGTCTGTGGAATTCTCTGCCTCAGAGGGCGGAGTAGGCCATTCGGCCCTTTGAGCCAGCACCACCATTCAATGTGATCATGGCTGATCATCCCCAATCAGTATCCTGTTCCTGCCTTCTCCCCATATCCCCTGACTCTGCTATCTTTAAGAGCCCTATCCAGCTCTCTCTTGAAAACATCCAGAGAACCGGCCTCCACCGCCCTCTGAGGCAGAGAATTCCACAGACTCACAACTTTCTGTGAGGAAAAGTGGCCTTGTCTCCGTTCTAAATGGCTTACCCCTTATTCTTAAACTGGGGCCCCTGGTTCTGGACTCCCCCAACATCGGGAACATGTTTCCTGCCTCTAGCGTGTCCAAACCCTTAACAATCTTATATGTTTCAATAAGATCTCCTCTCATCCTTCTAAACTACAGAGTGTACAAGCCCAGCCGCTCCATTCTCTCAGCATATGACTGTCCCGCCATCCCGAGAATTAACCTTGTAAACCTACGCTGCACTCCCTCAATAGCACGAATGTCCTTCCTCAAATTAGGGATTGCACTTTGGTATCTAACATGGGCTTTTAACATCTATACAGTGAATGATAGGCCTCTGGGGAGAGTTAGAGGGATCTAGGAGTGCAGGTACATAGTTAGTTGAAAGTGGCATCACAGGTAGATGGGGTGGTCAAAATGGCTTTTGGCACATTGGCCATCAACAGTTAGAGTATTGGGTATAGAAGTTGGGAGGTCATGTTGCTGTTGTATAAGATGTTGGTGAGACCGCATTTAGAGCATTGTGTTCAGTTCAGGGCACCATGTTATAGGAAAGATGTTGTCAAGCTGTAAAGGGTACATTTTCGAAGATGTTTCCAGGACACGAGAGTCTGTGCTATAGGGAGAGGTTGAGCAGGCTGGGACTTTATTCCTTGATGCGCAGGAAGATGAGGTGTGATCTTATAGAGGTGTATAAAATCAAGAGAGGAATAGATTGTGTAGATGCACAGAGTCTCTTGCCCAGAGTAGGGGAATCGAGGACCAGAGGACATACGTTCAAGGTGAAGAGGAAAAGATTTAATAGGAATCCGAGGGTTACTTTTTCACACAGATGGTGGTGGGTGTATGGAACGAGCTGCCAGAGGAGGTAGTTGAGGCAGGGACTATCCCAACATTTAGACAGGTACATAGATAGAACAGGTTTAGAGGGATATTGACCAAACGCGGACAGTTGGGACTAGTGAAGACTTGGCATGTTGGTCGATAAGGGCAAGTTGGGCCTAAGGGCCTGTTTCCACGCTGTATCACTCTATGACTATGAGCTATTCCGTGCAAATGCTATCCAGATGCAGCTATAATTTCTGCTTGAGCCTTGCCCAATACTGAACATCTGTGGAGGCACCTGGTGATAGGTCACTGGCTGAGCGAACCCTCGGCTCTGGAGGGAGGAGTTAGGTGTCTTGGTGTGGGAGGGGCATGTCACTAGGTTGACTCTTGGGGGAATTTAAGGTCGGGCAATGCCCGTGCACATTTGAGAACAATAGACAATAGGTGCAGGAGTAGGCCTTTCGGCCCTTCGAGCCAGCACCACCATTTAATGTGATCATGACTGATCATCCACAATCAGTACCCCGTTCCTGCCTTCTCCCCATATCCCCTGACAGTCCCGCCATCCCGGGAATTAACCTTGTAAACCTACGCTGCAATATGCTCAATAGCAAGAATATCCATCCTCAAATTAGGGGACCAAAACTGCACACAATACTCCAGGTGTGGTCTCACTAGGGCTCTGTACAACTGCAGAAGGAACTCTTTGCTCCTAGGGAGTAGGAGTTGGGAGCAGCACTGTAACAGAATAAATACGTCTCATTCACACAATTTGTTGGCTGGACTCCTGCGATTCCCCGCGATACATCCAGCAATAATTAGGCTGTGTTGTGGTAAGCTGCAATCCCCTGATACCAACATCGTGCCTCTCAGCCCTCAGTTCAGCCCAGAGTTAGAGGTAGAACATGTTGCTTTGACATCAGACAGGGAGTTGTGACTTTCCCCTGGTTCCTGCCATTGTCCTGAAACCTGATAAAGAATGAATGACTCGGACGCACCAGGCAAATGACTTCTGCGGGAACAAGGGATCACTCTGCCTCCGAGTGCGTTTCACAACAGTAGGTGAATCACAGGATGTAGTTAGTCTGGTGGGAACACAATGCTTTAGGCTTTCGACTTCACAGATACAGC
Organism: Amblyraja radiata; assembly: GCF_010909765.2. Classification (NCBI taxonomy): domain Eukaryota; kingdom Metazoa; phylum Chordata; class Chondrichthyes; order Rajiformes; family Rajidae; genus Amblyraja; species Amblyraja radiata. Next base: position 129,952,122 of record NC_045958.1, read on the forward strand.
GTGGAAACAGGGCCTTCTGCCCACCAAGTCAGCGCCGACCAGCTAGTGTACCCCGTACACTAGCACTATCCTACACACTAGGGACAATGCACAATTTACAGAGGCCAATTCATCTACAAACCGACAACAAAGAAAACTGCAGATGCTGATATACTATAAAAGACACAATGTGCTGGAGTAACTCAGTGGATCAGGCAGCATCTCTGGAAAACGTGGACAGGTGACAATTTGGGTTGGGTCCCAATTTCAGAACACATGCAGATATAGCATGTCATCTGAAGAAGGGTCCCAACCCAACACGGCGCCTAACCATGTTCTCCACAGATGCTGCCTGACCCGCTGAGTTACTCCAGCACTCTGTGAAACGTCACCTATCCATGTTCTCCACAGATGCTGCCTGACCCGCTGAGTTACTCCAGCACTCTGTGAAACGTCACCAATCCATGTTCTCCACAGATGCTGCCTGACCCGCTGAGTTACTCCAGCACTCTGTGAAACGTCACCTATCCATGTTCTCCACAGATGCTGCCTGACCCGCTGAGTTACTCCAGCACTCTGTGAAACGTCACCTATCCATGTTCTCCACAGATGCTGCCTGACCCGCTGAGTTACTCCAGCACTCTGTGAAACGTCACCAATCCATGTTCTCCACAGATGCTGCCTGACCCGCTGATGCCTTTATGCCTTTTATTGTAAAATGTACGTTAACTTATAGAACTTCCACAGTTCAATGTTTCCATCCAATGAGTCACTAATGATACAATGATACTGTATTGTCACCTGTACCTAGGTGCAGTGAGATTCATTTGTTTTCTATGCAATCCAGTAACACCATACCATAGATAATACAATCATAGGCATCGATTTTACACTTTCTAACACTTTGGATAAACAAGCGTTTCTGCCCACAGACTCCGCACTGACCAGCCATCCCCCAGTACAGTTGCACTATTTTACACACTGCGGACAAATTACAGCTTTTACCAAAGCCAATTAACCTACAAACCTGCACGTCTTTGAGGCGTGGGAGGAAACCGGAGCACCCGGAGAAAATCCACGCGTTCACGGGGAGAAGGTACAAACTCCCTACAGACAGCACCCGTAGTCAGGACGGAACCCGGGTCTCTGGCGCTGTGAGGCAGCAACTCTACCGCTGCGCCACCGTGACGCCCCTATGTGTTCATGTCACTGAAAATTGGACGATTCAATGTTCATACCATTAAGTAATCTTAGTTCATTAATCTGTGTTAACCAAGATAACTGAAGGGCCTGATCCACGAGTTTAGAAGACCCTAGATGAGTTGAAAAAAATGTCAAGGTCGTGTTGACTCGCCGAAGTAAAAGACCTCCTACGTCTATGTCTACGACCTCTTCGACTATGTCTACGACCTCCTATGACCCCCCCTCGACCTCAGTCTTCCACACCTTAGACCAACTACGACTAGCTACGAGTGGAAAATGATCACATGATAAAATGATGTCATGTTTGCATGTTTTTTCTCGGGCCAGTTATCGACCTACGACCTACCTACGAGTAAAAAGTATCAATTTTCTCCATGGCGACCTTTGGACATTTTGTATCAGGCTGGAAAAACGCCGCGACCTACTTGAGGCCACGAGTACGTGGAGACCACTCACGAGCACGAGGAAGAGTTACGAAGACCTCCTACGACCTCGTGGCGACCACGTTGTGAGTACGAGTCAAGGGCAAACTCGGCAAAGGTCGCCAATTAGGTCGTGAAAGTGGGACAGGGGCTTGAGTTCACTTAGGAGACACAAAATGCTGACGTAACTGAGCAGAACAGGCAGCATCTCTGGAGAGAAGGAAAGGGTGGCGTTTCGGGTCGAGATTCCTTCTTCAGCTTCAGCTGTGAAAGCACTGTCTGAATAATCACCAGAATTAATTGTGTGTATCGTGGGTGTTACGCACTGATACCATTCACGGCCAAAGTCAACCGGGCACGATTTACAATTCCCATTCTGCAGTTGGAGTACGGATTCCCCTGATAAGATTCGTGGAGAAAATAAATTTATGTTGAGTTACAGCCTGAAAGGCAGCACCTTCTCTCCTTCCTTTCAGGAAGGCGATGCATTATTTCTGTTGGCAGCCAGACAACCTATAAATAATGCTTTGAGACCGTCAAAGATTTGAGATTTGCACGTAAATAGATTTATTTATTGCTCATATTTATGTCGCTTTTCTAGGGAGATGCTAACTGCATTTCGTTGTCTCTGTAGTGTACACTGCACAATGGCAATAAAGTTGAATCTGAATCTGAATCTGAATCTGAAAGCCCTGTCCCACGGTACGAGTTCATTCCAAGAGCTCTCCTGAGTCTAAAACAAATCAAACTCGTGGTAAGCACGGAGAAGGAACGTAGCGGGTACGTCGGAGCTCGGGGACGTCTCTTAGCGCTAACGGCAGGTACTCGGGAAGGCTCGCTAACGGCAGGTAAGCACAGGAAGACTCGTGAAGATTTTTTTCAACATGATGAAAAATGTCCACGAGAGCCCCGAGTACTGACGAGTGGCCATTACCGTAAATCTCCGAGTTCCAATCAGGGCAAACTCGGGAGAGCTCTTGGAATGAACTCGTACCGTGGGACAGGGGTTTTACTCCGCAACCAATCTACACACACACACACACACACACACACACACACACACACACACACACACACACACACACACACACACACACACACACACACTACACACACACACACACACACACACACACACACACACACACACACACTACACACACACACACACACACACACACACTACACACACACCTTGCTTTTACAGCCTTGCGTCTATTTGCCTTTAGACTTTGTTTAAGAAAGAACTGCAGATGCTGGAAAAAATCGAAGGTAGACAAAAATGCTGGAGAAACTCAGTGAGTGAGGCAGCATCTATGGAGCGAAGGAAATAGGTGACGTTTTGAGTCGAGACCCTTCTTCAGACTGATGTGGGGGTGAGGGGCGTGGGGGGGCTAGAAGATGAAAGGAAGAGGCGGAGACTGTTGGCTGTGGGAGAGCTGGGAAGGGAAAGAGGGAGAAAGCAGGGACTACCTGAAATTGGAGAAGTCAATGTTCATACCGCTGGGGTGTAAACTGCCCAAGCGAAATATGAGGTGCTGCTCCTCCAATTTACGGTGGGACTCATTCAGCGGGTGAGGCAGCATCGATGGAGCAAAGGAATAGGTGATGTTTCTATATAGACGTCACCTATTCCTTCACTCCATAGATGCTGCCTCACCCGCTGAGTTTCTCCAGCATTTTCGTCTACCTTAGCCTTTAGACTTCTGTGATGCAGCACAGAAACAGGCCCATCAGCCCACTGGACCCGTTTGCACGCTGTATCTCTGAATTCAACTAAACTGTGCTTAGGATTAGACAGAAGTTTGAAGCACTCAGAACCAACCATGTCCTTCAGCAAAGGGAAGAAAACATTCATTTAGTTTTAGTTTAGAGATACGGTGCGAAAACAGGCCCTGCGGCCCACCGTGTTTGCGCCGACCAGCGATCACCCCGCACACCAGCTATCCTACACACACTAGGGACAATTACAATTTTACAGAAGCCTATTAAACCTACAAACCTGCACGTCTTTGGGATGTGGGGGGGAACCGGAGCACCCGGAGAAAACCCACGAGGTCACGGGGAGAACGTACAAATTCAGTATAGACAGCGCCCGTGGTCTGGATGGAACCCGGGTCTCTGGCGCTGTGAGGCAGCAACTCTACCACTGCGCCACCGAGAGTCTAGATTTATGTTTAGATTTAGGTTAATCATAGTCAGCGAGGTACAGCGGACAACCTTGCTATCCAAACAGATGTTCATACTATGCATAAATACTGTACAATCAGCTCAAACTCAAGTACAATAGGTGGAGCAAAGGGGAAGATACAGAGTGCAGAATATAGTTCTCAGCATTGTCGCGCATCAGTTCCACAGACAAAGTCCAATGTCCGCAATGGGGTAGAGGTGAATCGGACAGTACCCTAGCTTATGGAAGGACCGTTCAGAAGCATAGAAACATAGAAACATAGAAAATAGGTGCAGGAGTAGGCCATTCGGCCCTTCGAGCCTGCACCACCATTCAATATGATCATGGCTGATCATCCAACTCAGTATCCTGTACCTGCCTTCTCTCCATACCCCCCTGATCCCTTTAGCCACAAGGGCCACATCTAACTCCCTCTTAAATATAGCCAATGAACTGGCCTCAACTACCTTCTGCGGGAGAGAATTCCACAGATTCACCACTCTCTGTGTGAAAAAAGTTTTCCTCATCTTGGTCCTAAAAGATTTCCCCCTTATCCTTAAACTGTGACCCCTTGTTCTGGACTTCCCCAACGTCGGGAACAATCTTCCTGCACCTAGCCTGTCCAACCCCTTAAGAATTTTGTAAGCCTGATAACAGAGGGGAAGAAGCTGTTCCTGAGTCTGGTGGTGCGCGCTTTCAAGCTTCTGTACCTTCTGCCGGACGGGAGCGGGGAGAAGAAGGAATGACAGGGGTGGAAATCGGAAAAACAAAGGGTATTGCAGAGGAAGTTCGGGGAAGGGGAAAGTGGAATAAATAACGAGGGGGGAAATTGCCCGGAAAGGAATGACAGGGAGAATGTTCGACGTTACATTCTTGTGGAAACCACAAAAGTGGATCAGTGCATTGTAGCTACTTACATTCCATTGATATGGATTAGAGGGTGCTTTATTCTGTTGACATCTGGTATGTTACACTTGACCTAGGTGTGAACCTTGTCAAAGGCAAGTCCCTCCAGGTAATGCAACTAATAGCAGGAATCTTAGTTACAACTCTTCAGACTCCACCCTGCTGCTAGACTTTTCAGCTCTTCAAAACAACGGGGAGAATTTAGAATTTAAGATAAAGCACAGAGAGAGGCCCTTCAGCCCAGCGATCACCCTGTACACTAGTACTATCCCACACACACGCGCAACAATTTCTAATTTCTACCAAAGCCAATTAACCTTCAAACATGTACGTCATTGGAGTTTAGTCTAGTTTAGTTGAGTCGATTATAGGAGCAAAGAGGTCCTTCTGCAGGTGTACAGGGCCCTAGTGAGACCACACCTGGAGTATTGTGTGCAGTTTTGGTCTCCTAATTTGAGGATGGACATTCTTGCTATTGAGGGAGTGCAGCATAGGTTTACAAGGTTAATTCCCGGGATGGCGGGACTGTCATTTGCTGAGAGAATGGAGCGGCTGGGCTTGTACACTCTGGAGTTTAGAAGGATGAGAGGGTATCTCATTGAAACATATAAGATTAATAAGGGTTTGGACACGCTAGAGGCAGGAAACATGTTCCTGATGTTGGGGGAATCCAGAACCAGGGGCCACAGTTTAAGAATATGGGGGTAAGCCATTTAGAACGGAGATGAGGAAACACTTTTTCACACACAGGGAGTTGTGAGTCTGTGGAAATCCCTACCACAGAGGGCGGTGGAGGCCGGTTCTCTGGATACTTTCAGGATAGAGCTAGATACGGCTCTTAAAGTTGGAGGAATCAGGGAATATGGGGCGAAGGCAGGAATGGGGTACTGATTGTGGATGATCAGCCATGATCACATTGAATGGCGATGCTGGCTCGAAGGGCCGAATGGCCTACTCCTGCACCTATTGTCTATTGTCTAAGCCCGTCCTATCCACGTGCCTGTCGAAATGTTTCTTAAATGTTGCGATAGTCCCTGCCTTCTCTGGCAGCTTGTTCCATACACCCACCACCCTTTGTGTGGAAATGTTACCCCTCAGATTCCTGTTAAATCATTAATAATATTATCACCATCCTAATGAGACTGAAAAATAACAAAGACCTCACTATTGAGACTTAGACTTCAATAATATTATACCTCATTGTTAGTTGGATTTATCACAGTTACACAGACTTGCTATTCTTGCTATTGAGGCAGTGCAGCGTAGGTTTACAAGGTTAATTCCCGGGATGGCGGGACTGTCATATGCTGAGAGAATGGAGCAGCTGGGCTTGTACACTCTGGAGTTTAGAAGGATGAGAGGATATCTCATTGAAACATATAAGATTATTAAGGGTTTAGACACGCTAGAGGCAGGAAACATGTTCCCCATGTTGGGGGAGTTCAGAACCAGGGGCCACAGTTTAAGAATAAGGAGTAAGCCATTTAGAACGGAGACGAGGAAACACTTTTTCTCACAGAGAGTGGTGGGTCTGTGGAATTCTCTGCCTCAGAGGGCGGTGGAGGCAGGTTCTCTGGATGCTTTCAAGAAAGAGCTAGATAGGGCTCTTAAAGATAGCGGAGTCACGGGATATGGGGAGAAGGCAGGAACGGGGTACTGATTGGGGATGATCAGCCATGATCACATTGAATGGCGGTGCTGGCTCGAAGGGCCGAATGGCCTACTCCTGCACCTATTGTCTATCGTCTATTGTCTATCGTGCCGCGCTGCATTGAAGGCAGGTGCGAGTTACAATGTTGGGAGAGAGAGAGGGGCCCGGTGGGAAAAGGCCCTACAGGAAGCACTCACTGTTGATGTGGTCAATGTAAAATACACCAATCTGGTCATCATAGGCATCTTCCCAACCCAGGGGGAGTTCATCTCCCACACAATCGGCAAACGTCAGAGGTTTGGTAAACCTGAAACACAAAGAAATGATTAGTGTGTAGGAAGGATCGACAAATGCCGCTTCACACCAAAGGTGGGCACAAGATGCTGGAGTAACTCAGCGGGACAGGCAACATCTCTGGAGAGAAGGAATGGGCGACATTTCGGGTCGGGACCCTTCTTCAGACAAATGACCACTACTTACTTATGAAGGTAGACACCAGCAACTGCAGATGCTGATTTACATCAAAAATAAAAACCAGAGTGCTGGAGTAACTCAGCGTGTCGGTCACTCAGCATCTCTGGAGAAAAAGATTAGGCGACGTTTCATTGAAGAATACAGCATGGAAACAGGCCCTTCGGTCTGTGTGAATGAGCAGGGAATAGAGGGATAGGGGTCACGTGCAGGCGGAGGAGATTAGTTTCACTTGACATCATGTTCTGCACGGACATTGTGGGCCGAAGGGCCTGTTCCTGTGCTGTACTGTTCTCTGTTTTAGTTTTTGTTATACAGCGTGGAAACAGGCCCTTCAGCCCATCGAGTCCACGCAGACCAATGTGAATGCTTGGCCAATAAACGTACTTACTTATTTACTTACTTAGCTCTCTGTTGAAAGCATCCAGAGAACCGGCCTCCACCGCCCTCTGAGGCAGAGAATTCCACAGACTCACCACTCTCTGTGAGAAAAAGTGTTTCCTCGTCTCCGTTCTAAATGGCTTACTCCTTATTCTTAAACTGTGGCCCCTGGTTCTGGACTCCCCCAACATCAGGAACATGTTTCCTGCCTCTGCCTTAAGAATATCTATTGACGGTCTCCACGGCCGTCTGTGGCAAAGAATTCCACAGACTCACCACCCTCTGACTAAAGAAATTCCTCCTCGTCTCCTTCCGAAAGGGACATCCTTTTATTCTGAGCCGTGCCCTCTGGTCCTGGACTCTGCCACTGGTAGAAACATCCTCTCCACATCCACTCTATCCGGGCCTTTCACTATTCCAACTGTAATGAACTACGACCCTTTAGCAGTTGCTGTGAGTTAGCACGTTACTAGAGATCGATGCTGACCTGTGTCTAAAGGGCCTGTCCCACTGTACGAGGTAATTCAAGAGTTCTCCCCTGATTGGAACTCGGAGAATGTCCGTAGTGTGTCCGTAGGAGTTTGTGGATGTCTCGCAGCGGCTCGCACGAGTAAAAAGTAACTATTTTTTTCATCACGATTATTTTTTACTCGTGGACATTTTTCACAGGGATGAAAAAACGTCACGAGTTTACCGGATTTCCCGAGTACCCACCATTAGCATTACGAGCCGCTACGGGACATCCACGAACTCCTACGCACCCGCTACGGACATTCTCCGAGTTCGACTCAGAGGAAAACTCGGGAGAATGACCTTGAATTATCTCGTACAGTGGGACAGGCTCTTTAGGCTTCACCCAGTTATTCATTAACCTTGGAGTTTAATAACCAACAACCTCGCCGCTAACGTGGCTTGGCTTTATGAATAAGTTTTGAACGATTCAGGGCACGAAAGCTGTGTTGTAAACAAAGCCTTCTAGTTTAGTTCCATTTAGTTGAGTTTAGTTCATTGTCACGTGTACCGAGGTACAGAGAAAAGCTTTTGTTGCGTGCTAACCAGTCAGCGGAAAGACAATACATGATTACAATCGAGCCGTCCACAGTGTACAGATACAGGATAAAGGGAATAACGTTTAATGCAAGGTAAAGCCAGCAAAGTCTGATCAAGGATAGTCCGAGGGTCTCCAATGAGGTAGATAGTAGTTCAGCACTGCTCTCTGGTTGTGGTAGGATGGTTCAGTTGCCTGATAACAGCTTGGAAGAGACTTCTAATTGATTGGTGATTGTAGCAACTCAAAGGGCATGTTATTTTATTTATGTGCAGGGCATCAGGCATTCCAAGCATTCCACTTGTCTAATTTTTAACATTTACCGTGGATATTTATAACCTAGTTCAGATTCCAGCTGGCCAGGAATGCAGAGGCAAACATTGATACTGGGCAGAGCAGCGTGCAGTAAAGGAACAGCCTCTCTGTCAGAAATGGTTTAGTTTAGTTTAGAGATACACTGCAGAAACAGGCCCTTCTGACCACAGTCAACCGAGCCGACCAGCGATCCTCGCACCCTAACCCTCTCCCGCACCCACTAGGGACATTTTTTTCATTTATACCAAGCCAATTAACCTACAAACCTGCGCGTCTTTGGAGTGTGGGAGGAAACCACAGATCTCGGAGAAAACCCACGCAGGTCACGGGGAGAAGGTACAAACGCCGTACAGACAGCGCCCACAGTCAGGATCGAACCCGGGTCTCTGGCGCTGTGAGGCAGCAACTCTACCGCTGCGCCACCGTGCCGCCTTGTTGAAGGGATAAGATTAAAGAGGGATTCTCAGCAAAAGCACCTGTGCAGTGAATCCTCCTCATCCTTTCATTGCCAGGGAACAGTACGGAAAAGCAACAGGCCCTTCGGCCCACAATAGCTGTGCCGGACATGATGCCAACTGACACTAATCTCTTCAGTCTGTATTCCTGCATTCCCCCGTCCACTCCCATATACCACATGCCTCTTATACACACTATCCTGTCTTGATTAGTACGGGTGTCAGGGGTTATGGGGAGAAGGCAGGAGAATGGGGTTAGGAGGGTGAGATAGATCAGCTATGATTGAATGGGGAAGTAGACTTGATGGGCCGAATGGCCTAATTCTGCCCCTATCACATGGACATGAACGCATTACACAAATAACACTAAAACTGTAGAGTAAAATACTATTGCCATGGAAGGCAGTGTTTAGATAATCCCATGCCTGGACACAAATTCTGGAGTAATACAGCGGTTCTAGTTTAGTTTAAGATAGTCACAACATACTGCAGTAACTTAGCAAGTCAGGCAGCAGTGTTCATAGGTTGTAGGGGCAGAATGAGGCCATTCGGCCCATCGTGTCTACTCCGCCTTTCAACACTGGCTGATCTATCTTTCCCTCGCAACCTTAAGGCCCTATCCCACTTTCCCGAGTTTCTCATGAACTCTCCCGAGTTTTCCCCTTGATTCAAACTCGGATAATTACGGTACTAGCAGTTCGTAGGTACTCGGGGCTATTTTTTTTTACTCATGGATATTTTTCAACATGTTGAAAAAACGTCCCGACTTACCTGATGCCCCGAGTTCCTACGGCTGGCATCAGGAGCCGCTACGAAACATCTACGGACTCCTACGGCCCCCTATGGACTCGCTACCGACATTCCCTGACATTCCCCGAGTTCGAATCAAGGGAGAATCTCGGGAGAGTTTGTTAGTAACTCGGGACAGGGTCTTCATTCTCCCCATAACTCCTGACACCCGCACTAATCAACTCAGCCTCTCTTGAGAAATGAATAGGTGTTGTTTCAGATCGAGACCCTAGTTTAGTTTAGTTTGGGGATACAGCGCGGAATCAGGCCCTTCGCCCCACCAAGCCCATGCCGACCCATAATCACCCGTGCACGAGTCCTATCCCAGATACTAGGGACAACCTACAGAAGCCTATCAACCTGTACGTCTTTGGAATGTGGGAGGAAACCAGAGCACCAGTCGAAAACCCACACGGGTCACAGGGAGAACGTGCAAACTCCGTATAGACATCAACCGGAGTTAATGTTGAACCCGGGTCTCTGGCGCTGTGAGGCAGCAACTCTACAGCTGTGTCACCGTGCCTTCGTAAAGGGGCAGGCAGCTTCTGTGGAGAACAAGGATGTGTGGCGTTTCAGGTGGGGGCCATAGCTTGGACTTATTGTATGTGGGGGGGGGGGGGGCTAGAAGAGAGATAGGGGCAGGATAATGAATGGGTGAAAGGTCTCAACCTGAAACGTCACCTTTCCTCATCCTCCACAGATGCTGCCCGACCCGTTGTGTTACTCCTGCACTTTGTATCTTTTTACAATACAATCATACTTTATTAGCCAAGTATGTTTTGCAACATACGAGGAATTTCATTTGCCGAGTCAGTCACACAAAGCCAGCAGCAGCATTTTTTGTAAACCAGCACCAGCAATTCCTTTAGTTTAGTTTAGAGGTGCAGTGAAAAGTTTTTGCTGCGTGCTATTCAGTCCAAGAACAGACATGAATACAATCAAGCCATGAATAAATACAACCACATACAGGTCCAACCGCCGATTTTCCTGCACCAAGTCTCAGTGAAACACAAGTTCACAAGTTATAGGAGTAGATTTTGAAATGTTCAAAATCTTTTGGCGACACTGATATGACGCAGGCAGTCTCCGAACAAAATCGCCAAGTGGGACAGGCCGTTGAGTGTGCGGGGATTGCTGGTCGGCGCGGACTCGCTGGGCCGAAGGGCCTGTTTTTGCACGCTGTATCTCTGAACTGAACTGAACTAAAAAATGTTACAGACTACAGAGTGTCGACACTTCATAGATGAAGCGCGCGCCTTTAGTCAGGGTTCAGGGTCAATTTGATGTGATTGTAAATCATTGAACAGTGCATCAGTCTCTCGTGCTGTTTACAAACCTGTACAAGACACCTGACATTAATCATTCTGTGTAAGACTGCGGGATATCGTGCAAACAGCAAGGAAACAGGCCCTTCGGCCCAACTTGCCCACACCAACCAACATGCCCCATCTGAATGAATGAATGAATAAGTTTATTGGCCAAGTATTCACATACAAGGAATTTGCCCTGGTGCTCCACCCACAAGTGACAACATTAGAGTTAAGAATGATACATAAAACATTAAACATTAATAATAAAACATTATTGATCTACACTAGTCAATTCCCCTACTCTGGGCAAGAGATTCTGTGCATCTACCCGATCTATTCCTCTCAGATGTGCAAAGATTGGGGACGGGGGATGGGGGGGGGAGGGCAGTCAGTCTACTCCACAGCAGAAGGGGAGGAGTTGTACAGTTTGATAGCCACAGGAAAGAAGGATCTACTGTGGCGTTCTGTACTGCATCAATCGATGACCAAAGATCCTACAGCGAGCAAGATGGTCCACTCGACGAAAAAGACGTAGACCCATGGGCAGATTCATGGGTAATTTTCGGCCCCATTTCAGTAACCGGCTTCCGTCTCCGCACCAAAGATCCCGTAGCAGAGCAAAAATACTAGTGCGGAGACGGAAGCCGGTTACGGAAACATCCTCGTAAAAATAAAAGTTCTTTGGCAAAAATCTTCTCCTCATTTTCAGAATTATAATTTATTAACACAAACTGTTCCCCCGCAACGTTGATTACACTGCGGGTCGGGTTGGGCCGGGTTACTGAAATGGATGAAAAAAAGGCCAACATTCCGCTCCGTTACGTACTACACGTCAGCCCATTGCATTTAGCAGGAGTGGTCTATCTTGCTCTGCTATAGGATCTTTGGTTTGGACAGGTACATGGATTGGACAGGTTTGGAGGGATAGGAGCCAAGCACAGGCAGGTGAGTCTAGTGTAGATGGGGCATGTTGATCGGTCTGGGCAAGTTGGGCTGAAGGGCCTGTTTCTACACAGTGAGACTCCGTGACTCTTCTGAAAATGGAACAATGGAATTCTTACAGGTCTACAAAAACATATACACAGCAGAATTAAGAAACTACGGGGGAAAAGAATTAATAGGAACCTGAGGAACAACTTTATTTTTACACAAAGGATGGTAGGTGCATGAAATGAGCTGCTGGAGGGGGTCGTTGAGGCAGGTAGAATTGCTGCCTCACAGCGCCAGAGACCCGTATTCGATCCCGACTACGGGTGCTGTCTGTACGGAGTTTGCGCGTTCTCCCCTTGACCTACATGGGTTTTCTCCGGGTGCTCCGTTTTCCTCCTGCACTCCAAAGACGTGCAGGTCTGTACGTTAATTGGCTCTGGTAATATTGTAAATTGTCCCTAGCGTGTGCAGGAAAGTGCTAGTCGCTGGGTCGGCATGAACTTAGTGGGCCGAAGGGCCTGTATCCGCACTGTATCTTGAATAAAGTTTATTAACGTCCATTGCCATTCATCCAAAATGTCCAATCTCCAAGCTGGATCTCGTAAGCCAGGAAGCTTGTAGCACGAAAACCAAAGGCATACAAAACAGCTGAGAACCAGTCACAGCAATTAAGTGGAATGGAATGCAAGCAATGCGATGAAAGGAATTATCTTACCACTGAGTTTTCGGTTCTTTAGAAACTGCAGTGACTGGAATTCACCAAACGCAGGCATGAATTTCCCCAAATTGTTTCCAGTAGCTCACACTGAATGTTTACTAAGTACAAAAAAACCAGACCAATACTGCCTGCTACACACTTTAACTCCCCTTCCCATTCTCATTCCCATTCCCATTCCCACATTGACCTTTCTGTTCTCGGCCTCCTCCACACTGACCTTTCTGTCCTGGCACAAAATGTGAATTGACCCTGGTGTGTGTAGAACAGTGCTAGTGATCACTGGTTGGCGTAGACTCGGTGGGCCGAAGGGCCTGTTACTGGGCTCTATCTCTAAAGTCTGAAATTAGATACAGAAAGCACTCCAGTCTACTGAGAGCATTCAGAGTACTCTGTAGCTGGCAGCAAGACCCTAGGAGCTGGTGAGTTGCCAAAGCATGCTCTACTGATCTCATGCACAGGATAAGTATCTAATTGGTGAGCTAATTTCAGAGACCCCTGCATAGTGTTTGACCAACACACTGAACTGCAGATGCTGGATTACAGAAAAAGACACAAAGTGCTGGAGTAACTCAGCGGGTCAGGCAGCATCTCTGGGGAACATGGATAGGTGACGTTTCACACAGTGCTGGAGTAACTCAGCGGGTCAGGCAGCATTTGTGGGGAACATGGATAGGTGACGTTTCACAGAGTGCTGGAGTAACTCAGCGGGTCAGGCAGCATCTCTGGGGAACATGGATAGGTGACGTTTCACAGAGTGCTGGAGTAACAGAATGAGGCCATTCAACCCATCAAGTCTACTCCACCATTCAATCATGGCCGATCTATCTCTCCCTTCTAACCCCATTCTCCTGCCTTCTCCCCATAACCCCTGGCACCCGCACTAATCAAGAACCTGTCAACTGCCTTCAGTGGCAATGAATTCCTCAGATTCACCACCCTGTGACTAAAGAAATTCCTCCTCATCTCTTGTCTAAAGGTACGTTCTTTTATCCTGAGATCAGCCATGATCGACTGACGATTTAGTTTAGTTTATTGTCACGTGTACAGAAGTACAGAGAAAAGCTTTTGATGCGGGCTAACCAGTCAGTGGGAAGACACTACATACTTCTCTTGCCCGATGGGAGAGGGGAGAAGAGGGAGTGGCCAGGGTGCGACTGATCCTTGATTGTGCTGCTGGCCTTGCCGAGGCAACGTGTGGTGTAAGTGAAGTAGACGGAGTAGGTTCGATGGGCCGAATGGCCTAACTCTCCTCCTATGTCTTTTGGTCCAGAGATGCTGCCTGACCCGCTGAGTTACTCCAGCACTCTGTGAAACGTCACCTATCCATGTTCTCCACAGATGCTGCCTGACCCGCTGAGTTACTCCAGCACTCTGTGCCTTTTTTTGGGTGCTCGATAAGCCGTTTTAAATCAGCAGATGTCTGACACATTTCATTTTCTCCTGTCAGGCAAAGATCTGGTCCTCAGGACGGCATGGAGGCGCAGCAGGTAGAGCTACTGCCTTACTGCGCAAGTGACCTGGGCTCGATCCTGACTACGGGTCTGTACGGAGTTTGTACGTTCTCCCCGTGACCCTGCGTGGGTTTTCTCCGAGATCTTTGGTTTCTTCCCACACTCCAAAGACGTACAGGTTTGTAGGCTAATTGGCTTCGTGTAAATGTAAAATTGTCTCTAGTGGGTGTAGGATAATGTTAATGTGCGGGGATCGCTGGCCAGCGCGGACTCGGTGGGCCGAAGGGCCTGTTTCCGCGCTGTATCTTTAAACTAAACTAAAATTTGCAGGAAGGAACTGCAGACGCTGGTTTAAACCGAAGATGGACACAAAATGCTGGAGTAACTCAGCGGGACAGGCAGCACCTCCGGTGAAAAGGAATGGGGACGTTTCAGACCTAAAATAACTAAAATTTGTTCGATAAACAAGAGAATAGGAGCAGCACCTTGGAGAAAGATCGTCCATCATCAAAGACCAGCCACAGTTATCAGAAGAATGTCGATTTCTTAATCAGCGTAGAATAGTTTAAATAGTTGACCTCGTCAGAACTGTCACCGATGATTACACACGCCTGGGATGTGATCGAACCAGAAAATCAGCTACTCTTTCACCCTGTTCTCAGAACCACAGTTATATAATTGGTCAGGAGCGGCAGTCAGAACTCACAAACACACGAGACAAAGGTGTCATTTAAGTCACATCATCAGAGTGTCTTTACTTCAGTACTTTAGAGATACAGTACTTTAGATTCTTGCTATTGAGGGAGTGCAGTGTAGCTTTAATTCCCGGGATGGCGGGACTGTCATATGCTGGGAGAATGGAGCAGCTGGGCTTGTACACTCTGGAGTTTAGAAGGATGAGAGGGCATCTCATTGAAACATATAAGATTGTTAAGGGTTTGGACACGCTAGAGGCAGGAAACATGTTCCCGATGCTGGGGGAGTCCAGAACCAGGGGACACAGTTTAAGACTAAGGAGTAAGCCATTTAGAACATAGACGAGGAAACACTTTTTCTCACAGAGAGTGGTGAGTCTGTGGAATTCTCTGCCTCAGAGGGCGGTGGAGGCCGGTTCTCTGGATGCTTTCAAGAGAGAGCTAGATAGGGCTCTTAAAGATAGCGGAGTCAGGGGATATGGGGAGAAGGCAGGAACGGGGTACTGATTGGGGATGATCAGCCATGATCACATTGAATGGCGGTGCTGGCTCGAAAGGCCAAATGGCCTGCTCCTGTCAATTGTCTATTGAGATACAGCATGGGAACTGGCCCATCGGCCCACGCCGACCGCCCCGGATACAAGCACTATACAACACACACACTGGGGACAGTTCACAATGATACCAAGCCAATTGGCCCTGGACAGGTACATGGATAGGAAATGGTCAGAGGTAGATACGCCAGGTGCAGGCAAGTGGGAGTAGTTTAGTTTAATTTACAGCGCGGAAACAGGCCCTTTGGCCCACCGAGTCCGCGCTGACCAGTAATCCCTCTACATTAACGCTATCCTACACACACCAGGACAATTTACAATCATACCAAGCCAATTAGCCGCAAACCTGCACGTCTTTGGAGTGTGGGAGGAACCGGAGCATCCGGAGAAAACCCTCGCAGGTCATGGGGAGAAGGTACAAACTCCGGACAGACAGCACCCGTAGTCAGGACGGAACCCGGGTCTCTGGCGCTGTGAGGCAGCAACTCTACCGCTGTGCCACCCACAATGTAGCTGTCCAAATGTTTCTTATGCCAATTATATTAATTTCTGACAATTTTCTGATCATTTCTTCTTAGTCGTCTACCCTCTGCCTTCCAAGTTAGGCAAGGCTTTGGCTCTTTCAAAGGTTCAAAGGTTCAAAGGTTGTATTTATTGTCACATACACCTAGGTGCAGTGAAATTCTTTTTGCCAATACTTTGATAGTATTATGGAGTCATAGTGTTATACAGCACAGAAACAGGCCCTTCGACCCACCTCGCCCATGCTGACCAGGATGCCCAATCGAGCTACTTGATTAAGCGGCGCGGTGGTGCAGCGCCTCACAGCGCCAGAGCCCTTGTTAGATCCCAACTTCGGGTGCTGTCGGTACGGAGTTTGCATGTTCTCCCCGTGACCATGTGGGTTTTCTCCGGGTGCTCCCGTTTCCACCCACACTCCGAAGGCATGCAGGCTTATAGGTTAATTGACTCAGTATAATTGTAAATTGTCCTGGTGCGTGTAGGATAGTGTCAGCACGGACTCGGTGGGCCAAAGGGCCTGTTTCCGTGCTGTGAACTAAACAAAACTACCCCCATTTGCTTGCGCCTGGCGTATCTACCTCTAAACATTTCCTATTCATGTACCTGTCCAAGTGTCTTATAAATGTCATGATTGTACAAATCTCAACAAATTGCTCTGACTGCTCCTTCCCTGTTGGCACCACCATCTGTGTGAATAAATGATACCCCAGTCCATTGTAAATGCCATTGTAAGCTACCCTAGTGGAATGCAAGCTGCTGTTCCTCTAGTTTGTGAATGGCCTCACTCTGGCAATGGAGGAGGCCCAGGACTTGGGTCGCCAACTTTTCTCACTCCCAAATAAGGGACAAAAGGTCAAAATACGGGACAAATTCGCAACAGCAATTCGTTGACCGACTCGGCCGTGGCTGGGTGAATGATGAATTGGCCCGGGTGCTGGACTGCACACAAAGCCCAGCCGGTGGGCCAGCTGAGGAGTTTCGGCCCGGGGGCCGCGCGAGGTCGCGCGCAGAGTCCGGCGCCCCGTCCAACTCATGAACCGATGATCGGCCATGAGAAGGAGGGGTGGTGGTGGTGTCGGCGGTAAGCAAAGGTCCGAAGGTCGGACAGCTGGTCGGGCTTCCGACCGACCGACGGGGCCACGGGTGAGGTGCTGCTGCTGCTGCTGCTGCACTCCATGGGCTGCACTACGTCGGGACAGGTGAGGCTGGGCCGGACGCGGCGCTCTGACCCGACAGTCCCCTCGACCCGAGTAGTAGCGGTCAAATACGGGACAAGGGCGGTCCCGTACGGGACAAACTAATTTAGCCCAAATATACGGGATGTCCCGGCTAATACGGGACAGTTGGCAACCCTACCAGGACAGAAATGTAGGCATGGAAATGGGAAGAATAGTTGAAATGTTTAGCAACCAGGAGATCCAGTAGGCCTTGGCAGACCAAGAGAGTAAATATCAGGAGCAACATGTCCTGAATCACCCATATTGAAGCAGCAGGCAAGAAAGCACACCAACGCATCTACTTCCGTCAAAGGCTCAGCATGTCCCCAATATATATCACCAAGCATTTTGGTGAGAAGCCCAGAAAGCATTTTATCGGGATGCATCACAGCACGGTTTGGGAACAGCTCCATCCAAGATCGCAAGAAATTGCAGAGAATTGTGGACGCAGCCCAGAACGTCACACAAACCAACCTCCCTTCCATTGACTCCATCTACACCTCACGCTGCCTCGGCAAGGCCAGCAGCATCATCAAGGACCAGTCGCACCCTGGCCACTCCCTCTTCTCCCCTCTCCCATCGGGCAAGAGGTACAGAAGTGTGAAAACGCACACCTCCAGATTCAGGGACTGTTTCTTCCCAGCTGTTATCAGGCAACTGAACCATCCTACCACAACCAGAGAGCAGCGCTGAACTACTATCTACCTCATTGGTGACCCTCGGACTATCTTTAAACTTTTATTCTGAGGATGTGCTCTTTGATGTTACAGCCTTCCGTGGCAATGAAGTCCACAGATTCACCACCCTCTGACCAAAGAAATTCCTCCTCATCTCCTTTCTAAAGGTATGTTCTCTTATTCTGAGTCTGTGCCCTCTGAATGAATGAATAAACAAGTTTATTGGCCAAGTATTCACATACAAGGAATTTGCCTTGGTGCTCCGCCCGCAAGTGACAACATCACATCATAGGAGATCTTAAACTCTCCCACTAGTGGAAACATCCTCTCCGCATCCACTCTATCCAGGCCTTTCACAAGATTCAGTGAGTACAGCCCCATGCCGTTAAACGCTCATCATATGTTAACCCTATCATTCTGGGATGATTCTCGTAAACCTCTGAACCCTCTCCAATGTCAGCACATCTTCCTCAGATATGGGGCCCAGAAACGCTCACAAGTTTTCCAAGAGAGAGCTTGCGCCACAGACCCAAGTTCGATCCTTACCTCGGGTGCTGTCTGTGAGGAGTTTGTACGTCCTCCCCGTGATCGCGTGAGTTTCCTACAGGTGCGCCAGTTTCCCACCCACACTCCGAAGACGTGCGGGTTCGTAGGTTAATTGGCCCTCCGTGAATTGCCCCCCAGTGTGTAGGGAGTGGACCCTGGACAATACAGCTCACCCCCTCCGTGACACACTGGCCAACCTGAGGAGCACCTTCAGCAACAGACTGGTCCCACCAAGATGCAGCACAGAACGCCACAGGAGATCCTTCTTCCCTGTGGCTATCAAACTGTACAATTCCTCCCTCTTCTGTCGTGGGGTAGACTGAGACTGAGACGGACTCCCCCCTCCCCAATCTTTGCACATCCCCCAATCCTTTCCACTAGTCACTTTAATTTCATATTTCATGTGTCTTGTGTTTTTTTTATGACTGTTGGCAAATTAATTTCGAAGGAGTTTAGAAGGATGAGAGGGTATCTCATTAAAACATATAAGATTGTTAAGGGTTTGGACACGCTAGAGGCAGGAAACATGTTCCCGATGTTGGGGGAGTCCAGAACCAGGGGCCACAGTTTAAGAATAAGGGGTAAGCCATTTAGAACGGAGACGAGGAAACACTTTTTCTCACAGAGAGTGGTGAGTCTGTGGAATTCGCTGCCTCAGCAAATTCCACAGACTCACCAGGTGGAGGTAGGTTCTCTGGATGCTTTCAAGAGAGAGCTAGATAGGGCTCTTAAAAATAGTGGAGTCAGGGGATATGGGGAGAAGGCAGGATTACTGGTTTGGGATGATCAACCATGATCACATTGAATGGCGGTGCTGGCTCGAAGGGCCGAATGGCCTACTCCTGCACCTATTGTCTATTGTCTATAATTTCCCTCCTGGGATAAACAAAGTTCTATCTTATCGTATCGTTTGAGAATGTGGAATAACATAGAACTAGTGTGCGGGGAACGCTGGTTAGCACGGGCTCGCAGGGCCGAAGGGCCAGTTTCTGCACTGTATCTCTAAAGTAAAACTACTGCATCAGGAATTGAAGGACAGGCCCAGATGGGATTGTGATCTGGGATAAGCAATCTGATCTGCAGCGATCCGACAAACATACATGGCCTCATTTCCAAGTCATGCCCCTTCAATGGAGACAGGACAGGTCACGCTGACACACTGCTGTAATAAATCGCCTAACAAAACTATTTCAATATTGCACATGCAAAGTGATTCAAGAGAACATTGATCGTTGGTATAGGTTTAAGGTGAGGGGGAAAAGATTTCACAGGCAGCATTTCCGGTGAGGAGGAATGGGTGACGTTTCAGGTCGAGACCTTTCTTCAGAGTCTCTTGCCCAGAGTACGTAAATCGAGGGCCATAGGTTTAAGGCGAAGGGGAAAAGATTTAATAGGAATCTGAGGGGCAACCTTTCCACACAAAAGGTGGTGGGTTTATGGAACGAGCTGCCGGAGGATGTAGTTGAGGCTGGGACTTTGAGAAACAGTTAGACAGGTACATGGATAGGACAGGTTTGGAGGGATATGGGCCAAACGCAGGCAGGTGGGACTAGTGTAGCTGGGGCATGTTGGCCGGTGTGGGCTAGTTTCTGAGATGTATCACTCTATGATTCTATTATAGACACAAAATGCTGGAGTAACTCAGCGGGTCAGGCAGCATCTGTGGAGAACATGGATAGGTGACGTTTCGCAGAGTGCTGGAGTAACTCAGCGGGTCAGGCAGCATCTGTGGAGAACATGGATAGATGACGTTTCACAGAGTGCTGGAGTAACTCAGCGGGTCAGGCAGCATCTCTGGAGAAACAAAAAAAGGATGTGATGTTTCGGGTTAAGACCCTACTTCAGACAGAAAGTTGGGGTGGGGCGGGAGAGGGGGGTTGAAGAGCTGGAGGCGAGAAAAGACCAGGACCGATCAAGACTGGCCACTGATGACCTCAGGCAGGGCCGATGCCTGGTCGGCCCATTGATGGCTGAGGAAGGTGCGATCGCAAGAGACACAACGTGGAGACCTATAAAACTGGTACGATGACTAGGGTGGAGGAAGGGGACAACGACCTAATATGAGGAAGGACATTCTTGCTATTGACGGAGGTTTACAAGGTTAATTCCCAGGGTGACGGGTCTGTCATATGCTGAGGGAATGGAGCAACTGGGCTTGTACACTCTGGAGTTTAGAAGGATGAGAGGATATATCATTGAACCATATAATATTGTTAAGGGCTTGGACACACTAGAGGCAGGAAACATGTTCCCGATGTTGGGAGAGTCCAGAACCAGGGGCCACAGTTTAAGAATAAGGAGTAAGCCATTTAGAACAGTGTTCGGCTGCAAAGCTCCCCGGGAGAAAATATCACTAAAATATCACTAAAATATCACACGCATTTATTTCCAGAGGGCTTGTACACAAAAACAGGGATGTAATTTTCTCACAGAGAGTGGTGAGTCTGTGGAATTCTCTGCCTCAGAGGACGGTGGAGGCAGGTTCTCTCGATGCTTTCAAGAGAGAGCTTGATAGGGCTCTTAAAGATAGCAGTCAGGAGATATGGGGAGAAGGCAGGAACGGGGTACTGATTGGGGATGATCAGCCATGATCACATTGAATGGTGGTGCTGGCTCGAAGGGCCAAATGGCCTACTCCTGCACCTATTGTCTATTGACGCTGCCCCCGTGACCACGTGGGTTTTCTCCAGGTGCTCCGATTTCCTCCCACCTCCCAAAGCCCTTCAGGTTTGTAGGCTAATTGGTTTCGGTAGATTGTAAATAGTCCCCAGTGTGTGGGATAGTGCTAGTGTTCGGGGTGATCGCTGGTCGGCGCGGGTTCGGTGGGCCGGTGTCCGCGCCGCATCTCAAAGCCAGTTGATATAATGGTAAATCGTACCCTCGTGTGTGGGATAGTGCATGTGTTCGGGACTATCCGTACAGACAGCACCCGCAGTCAGGATGGAAGCTGGGTACCTCTGGTGCTGCAAGGCAGCAACTCTACCGCTGCGCCATTGTGCCGCCGCCAACGCTGAAGGAGACCTCAACATCAGTGTTGTTCTCTGCGAAAGAACGTTTGACCTATTTCTTTTTCTTGTGTAGTTTGACCTATTTCTTTTTCTTGTGTAGTTTTCCCAGGGAGAAAGGCAGTGAAACTTCACCTGAGGGACCTGCATTGTACCCATCAGCGCACTATAGGGCCTCCCCCACCGGCTATTTTTAGGCGACTGCCGGCGACTGTCATAGACGTAGCAGATCGCCGAAAAACCGGTGACTGGACCCCACCCCTTCGACATAAAATGTGAAATCGAATCATTAACTCTTTGAATCACTTCTCTCTGGAAGGCGACTCCGGATTGTCAAAGCTGCCACAGCCAGACATAAAAACAGCTTTTATCCACGAGTAGTTGCTCTACTCAATAACCAAAAATCTGTAGCCTCCCTTTGATCTGGTATTTTGTTGGTTCACATGCTTGATCAATGGTGTTTTATCATTAATGTTTTATTATTATTAATGTTTAGTGTTTTCTGAGTCATTCGTAACTGTCACTGTATGTCATGTTGTTACTTGTGGGCGGAGCACCAAGGCAAATTCCTTGTATGTGAATACTTGGCCAATAAACTTACTTACTTACTTACTTAATTTACCAACAAAAAAAAACGAAAGTCAGCACCGGCTACAACCCACGTCAGGAGAAGTCAAGCTTCACTCATTGGCATCAAACCCCCTGTCGCCGAAAAATTTTCAACATGTTGAAAATCCAGCGGCGACCAGAAAGACGCTACGACTCTTTGGGCGACTGAGGAGACGACTCACGACCGTACAGGCGACACCCCGGCGACCATGTGGCCACAGCATAGTCGCCTGTAGTCGTCTAACATATCGCCTAAGTGGGAGAGGCCCTTAAGCGCATGGGTATCCTGTAACGGTGCTGCTGAAATGGACGTCTCACGGGTCAATGCTCAAGTTATTGGCAAGATAAACCCTAATAAAACCTTTGCAAAACACACGGTGAATGCACAAGAGTCTTTTTTTCCCCCACGATAGGAGAATCAAGAACCACAAGGGTGGCACGGTGGCGCAGCGGTAGAGTTGCTGCCTAACAGCGCCAGAGACCCGGGTTTCATCCTGACTACGGGCGCTGTCCGTACAGAGTTTGAACATTGAAACATAAAAGATTACTAAGGGTTTGGACACGCTAGAGGCAGGAAACAGGTTCCCGATGTTGGGGGAGTCCAGAACCAGGGGCCACAGTTTAAGAATAAGGGGTAAGCCATTTAGAACGGAGATGAGGAAACACTTTTCACACAGAGAGTGGTGAGTCTGTGGAATTCTCTGCCTCAGAGGGCGGTGGAGGCAGGTTCTCTGGATACTTTCAAGAGAGAGCTAGATTGGGCTCTTAAAGATAGCGGAGTCAGGGGATATGGGGAGAAGGCAGGAACGGGGTACTGATTGTGGATGATCAGCCATGATCACATTGAATGGCTGTGCTGGCTTGAAGGGCTGAATGGCCTACTCCTGCACCTATTGTCTATTGTCTATTGCCTTTATAATAGCCTGTAGTGCCCGTAATGGAGACCGTACCCTGAAACATATTCCAATCTGCGCACAATGATTTTCTGTGATTTGGATGATATGTTTAGTTTAGGCACCACATACTGTAGAAGTGGAAGGATATGAATCACGTGCAGGCAGAGGAGATTAGTTTAACTTGGGATAGTGTTAGGCATTGACATTGTGGGCTGAAGGGCCTATTCCTCACGCTTACACCTCACGCTGCCTCGGCAAGGCCAGCAGCATAATCAAGGACCAGTCGCACCCTGGCCACTCCCTCTTCTCCCCTCTCCCATCAGGCAAGAGGTACAGAAGTGTGAAAACCAACGCACACCTCCAGATTCAGGGACACTTTCTTCCCAGCTGTTATCAGGCAACTGAACCATCCTGCCACAACCAGAGAGCAGTCCTGAACTACTATCTACCTCATTGGTGACCCTCGGACTATCCTTGACCGGACAATACTGGCTTTACCTTGCACTAAACGTTATTCCCTTATCCTGTATCTGTACACTGGACAGCTGGATTGTAAACATGCATTGTCTTTCTGCTGACTGGTTAGCGCACAACAAAAGCTTTTCACTTCTTCTTCCTGCGTATGGCGCGCACAGCCTAAAGTTGTAGGTCAAGTGGCATGAGGAACGACATCTATTTGTTTGTGCACGTCGTCGGGTTGATTGCATTAGTCGAAGCAAGGTGGACCATATGAAGGTTGCAATCTCCCACCCCAAGCTGTTCACTGTACCTGGCAACAGACAAAACTGAACTGGCCGCTGCTCTAGGTGTCAGCTGCTCTACATCGGTGAGACCAAGCGTAGGCTTGGCGATCCCTTCGCCCAACACCTCTGCTCGGTTCGCAATAACCAACCTGATCTCCCGGTGGCTCAGCACTTCAACTCCCCCTCCCATTCCCAATCCGACCTCTCTGTCCTGGGCCTCCTAAATGGCCAGAGTGAGTCCCATCGCAAATTGGAGGAGCAGCACCTCACATTTCGCTTGGGCAATTTGCACCCCAGCGGTATGAACATTGACTTCTCTAATTTCAGATAGTCCTTGCTTTCTCCCTTCTTCCCCTCCCCTTCCCAGCTCTTCCTTCCTACCGCCCCCCCCCCCCCCCCACCCTCACATCACTCTGAAGAAGGGTCTCGACCAGAAACGTTGCCTATTTCCTTCGCTCCATAGATGCTGCCTCACCCGCTGAGTTTCTCCAGCATTTTTGTCTACCTTCGATTTTCCAGCATCTGAAGTTCCTTCGTAAACATGAACTGAACTATTCCTGTGCTGTTCTATGTTCTGACGACAAAACCTGTCCCCCAAACGCACTCGCAATGCCTTAGTTGAAAGACAGGCTGTTATAATTGGTCTTTGGCATCATGCTTGGCATGGACATTGTGGACTTCACTTCTTCTTGCGAATGAAACATAAATAAACCAAAGGAATAGTTAGATCTCACGCCGGGTGTTGAGCAGCCAGTTTGTTGTCTCTGTTGGCGTCAATGTCTGCCAGGCCCTGACACAGCTCCATTTGGTGGGTGGTAGAGCGGGCACCCAGAGATGACATGGTTGGCTGTCTGTTGTTCTGCTCCACATTCACAGGCTGACAATAGACAATAGGTGCAGGAGTAGGCCATTCGGCCCTTCGAGCCAGCACCGCCATTCAATGTGATCAGGGCTGATCATCCCCAATCAGTACCCCGTTCCTGCCTTCTCCCCATGTCCCGCTATCTTTAAGAGCCCTATCCAACTCTCTCTTGAAAGTATCCAGAGAACCGGCCTCCACCGCCCTCTGAGGCCGAGAATTCCACAGACTCACAACTCTCTGTGAGAAAAAGTGTTTCCTCGTCTCCGTTCTAAATGGCTTACCCCTTATTCTTAAACTGTGGTCCCTGGTTCTGGACTCCCCCAACATCGGGAACATGTTTCCTCCCTCTAGCGTGTCCGAATCCTTAATAATCTTATATGTTTCAATAAGATGCCCTCTCATCCTTCTAAACTCCAGAGTGGACAAGCCCAGCCGCTTCATTCTCTCAGCATATGACAGTCCCGCCATCCCGGGAATTAACCTGGTGAACCTACGCTGCACTCCCTCAATAGCAAGAATGTCCTTCCTAAAATTAGGGGACCAAAACTGCACACAATACTCCAGGCACATGAAAATGCCAGGAATAGAGGGATATGCATCACGTGCAGGCAGATGGGACCAGTTTAACTTGGCATCATATTCGGCACAAACATTATGGGCTGAAGGGCCTGTTCTGGTGCTTTAGACATTAGACATTAAAGATACAACACTGAAATAGGCCCTTCGGCCCACCGAGTCTGTGCTGACCAGCAATCACTAACTGACACTAACATACACACACCGGGGACAATTTTGTTTTACGACTTAACCTACAAACCTACACGAGTTTGGAGTGTGGGAGGAATCCGGAGCACCCGGAGAAAACCCATGCAGGTCACGGGGAGAACGTACAAACTCCGTACAGACAACATGCGTAGTCAGGATTGAACCCGGGACTTCGGCACTGTGAGGCAGCAACTCTGCCGCTGCGCCAACATGCCGTCCCTGCTGTCTGTGTGGAGTTTGCATGTTTTTACTGTGACTCTTCAGGTTTCCTCCTCTATGTGTTCGGCAGTTTCCGCCCACATCCCAACGAGATGGGAAACTGCAAGCGGACCCTAGCCTCAATGATTGTCAAAATAATTCATAAGCCTGATATGCGAGATCGACAATGATCCATCATTGTTGGAAGATGTGACTATACCGTTTATTTGGCATTTGAACGTCACATGAAGTTTAAACAAAATTTGGTTTCTGCAGTCATACAACAAGAAAAGAACCAAGACACACACCAACACAATCCACACAAACATCCATCACAGCGAATCTCCTCCTCACTGTGATGGAGAGCAAAGTCTTGTCTCTCCCCTGCTCTCCATTCTTCTCCCGATGTCAAAGTCAAAGCCCCCGGCGGGCGCTAGTAAGTCCCGCAGCCGCTTAAAGCCGCGCCGGGCGATGCAAGGCCCTGCTCCGGGTCCCGACACTGGAGCCCCCGGCGGGCGCTAGTAAGTCCCCGCTCCAGGTCACCTTCAACCCCGCAATTCGGGCGGGAGAAGTCGCCGTTGCCGGTGCCCCGCCAGGCGGTCTCCCACCAGGGACCCGCGAGCTCCCGGTGTCACCATCCACCGGAGTCGGGTCGCAGCAGCACGCCACCGCAGCTCTCCACGCTCCGAAGCCGGCCAGCTCCACGATGTTAGGCCCGCAGCTCCGCAGGCTCCGCGACTTGAGCCCCCAGATCGTTCCGGTTGGAGGCCGCTCCACGGCGCCAGGCCCCAACGACAACGGAGACCCGACAGGGAAAAGGTCGGGTCCCCGTACAGGGAAGAGATTTAAAAGTTTCCCCCACCCGCCCCCCACACATACACAGTCAAAAACCCACCACAAACTATACCCTCAACAGGACAATAACTGCTCTTAATGAGCCTGTCCCACTTACGCAACTTTTTCGGCGACTGCCGGCACCCATCATAGGTCGTTGCAGATCGCCGAAAATGTTCAACATGTTGAAAATCCAGCGGCGACCAGAAAGACGCTACGACTCTTTGGGCGACTGAGGAGACGACTCACGACCGTACAGGCGACATGTCGCGGGGTGAAGCCTGTACGGTCGTGAGTAGTCGCCCAAACAGTCGTACCTTGTTCTGGTTGCCGCTGGATTTTCAACGTGTTGAACATTTTCGGCCACCTGCTGCGACTATGACGGTGCCGGCAATCGCCAAAAAAAATCGCGTAAGTGGGACAGGCCCTTTAGCGAGTACAGGCCCATATGATTGCCAAAATACAATGTGCGGAGGAATACCAGACAGTGATGAGGAAGACGGTTTCGAGTCGGGACCCTTCTTCACATAATATCACATAACTTCTTCCAGATATTGTATAGCAAAGTCTCTTAAAGCATTTCACCAGAGCAGTGCCAAGTTCAAATGTTGAAACATAAGGAGATAGAGACAACATGGAAACAGGCCTTTCACACCAACTCATCCATGCTACCACAGTGCCCCATCTAAGCTCACAAGTGATGGGACTGCAATCAGGCCATTCGGCCCGTCGAGTCTACTCCGCCATTCAATCATGGCTGATCTCTGCCACCAAATCCCATTTCCCTGCCTTCTCTCCATAATCCTTCCTAGTTTGGCCCATATCCCCCTGTACCTTTCCAATCCATGTACCCGTCTAAATGTCTTTCATTAGTTTCAATATAATTATGGAGAAGGTTAGAACTGGACCTAGGGTTGAGATTTTTGATTGGAGAAAGGCTAACTTTGATGAGATGCGATATGATTTAAAAGGAGTGAACTGGGACATTTTGTTTCATGGGAAAGATGTAGAAGAGAAATGGAGGACATTTAAAGGGGAAATTTTAAGAGTACAGAATCTTTATGTTCCTGTTCGGTTGAAAGGAAACAGTAAAAATTGGAAAGAGCCATGGTTTTCAAGGGAAATTGGACATCTTGTTCGGAAAAAGAGGGAGATCTACAATAATTATAGGCAGCATGGAGTAAATGAGGTGCTTGAGGAGTATAAGGAATGTAAAAAGAATCTTAAGAAATAAATTAGAAAAGCTAAAAGAAGATATAAGGTTGCTTTGGCAAGTAAGGTGAAAGTAAATCCAAAGGGTTTCTACAGCTATATTAATAGCAAAAGGATGACGAGGGATAAAATTGGTCCATTGGAGAGACAGAGTGGACAGCTATCTGCAGAGCCAAAAGAGATGGGGGAGATATTGAACAATTTCTTTTCTTCGGTATTCACCAAGGAGAAGGATATTGAATTATGTGAGGTAAGGGAAACTAGTAGAGTAGCTATGGATACTATGAGTTTCAAAGTAAAAGAAGTACTGACACTTTTGAAAAATATAAAAGTGGATAAGTCTCCAGGTCCTGACAGGATATTCCCTAGGACATTGAGGGAAGTTAGTGTAGAAATAGCCGGGGCTATGACAGAAATATTTCAAATGTCATTAGAAACGGGAATAGTCCCCGAGGATTGGCGTATTGCGCATGTTGTTCCATTGTTTAAAAAGGGTTCTAAGAGTAAACCTAGCAATTATAGACCTGTTAGTTTGACTTCAGTGGTGGGCAAATTAATGGAAAAGATACTTAGAGATAATATATATAAGCATCTGGATAAACAGGGTCTGATTAGGAACAGTCAACGTGGATTTGTGCCTGGAAGGTCATGTTTGACTAATCTTCTTGAATTTTTTGAAGAGGTTACTAGGGAAATTGACGAGGGTAAAGCAGTGGATGTTGTCTATATGGACTTTAGTAAGGCCTTTGACAAGGTTCCTCATGGAAGGTTGGTTAAGAAGGTTCAACTGTTGGGTATAAATGCAGGAATAGCAAGATGGATTCAACAGTGGCTGAATGGGAGAAGCCAGGGGGTAATGGTGGATGGCTGTTTGTCGGGTTGGAGGCAGGTGACTAGTGGGGTGTCTCAGGGATCTGTGTTGGGTCCTTTGTTGTTTGTCATGTACATCAATGATCTGAATGAAGGGGTGGTAAATTGGATTAGTAAGTATGCAGATGATACCAAGATAGGGGGTGTTGTGGATAATGAAGAGGATTTCCAAAGTCTACAGAGTGATTTAGGCCATTTGGAAAAATGGGCTGAAAGATGGCAGATTAATGCTGATAAATGTGAGGTGCTACACCTTGGCAGGACAAATCAAAATAGGACGTACATGGTAAATGGTAGGGAATTGAAGAATACAGTTGAACAGAGGGATCTGGGAATAACCGTGCATAGTTCCTTGAAGGTGGAATCTCATATAGATAGGGTGGTAAAGAAAGCTTTTGGTATGCTAGCCTTTATAAATCAGAGCATTGAGTATAGAAGCTGGGATGTAATGTTAAAATTGTACAAGGCATTGGTGAGACCAAATCTGGAGTATGGTGTAAAATTTTGGTCGCCCAATTATAGGAAGGATGTCAACAAAATAGAGAGAGTACAGAGGAGATTTACTAGAATGTTGCCTGGGTTTCAGCAACTAAGTTACAGAGAAAGGTTGAATAAGTTAGGTCTTTATTCTCTGGAGCGCAGAAGGTTAAGGGGGGACTTGATAGATGTCTTTAAAATGATGAGAGGGATAGACAGAGTTGATGTGGACAAGCTTTTCCCTTTGAGAATAGGGAAGATTCAAACAAGTGGACATGACTTCAGGATTAAGGGACAGAAGTTTAGGGGTAACATGAGGGGGAACTTCTTTACTCAGAGAGTGGTAGCGGTGTGGAATGAGCTTCCAGTGGAAGTGGTGGAGGCAGGTTCGTTGGTATCATTTAAAAATAAATTGGATAGGCATATGGATGAGAAGGGAATGGAGGGTTATGGTATGAGTACAGGCAGGTGGGACTAAGGGAAAAAAGTTGTTCGGCACGGACTTGTAGGGCCGAGATGGCCTGTTTCCGTGCTGTTATTGTTATATGGTTATATGGTTATAAATGTCTCTTCTAGTGTAGATGGGACATGACGGTCGGTGTGGGCAAGTTGGGCCAAAGGGCCTGTTTCCATGCTGTATGATTATGACCGTAAGTATTGCTAAAGTCCCTGCCTCAACTACCTCCTCCGGCGGCTCGTTCCATACACCCACCTCCCTTTGTATGAAAAAGTTGCTCCTCAGGTTCCTATTAAATCCGTGTCCTCTGGTCCTCGAATCCACTACTCTGGGCAAGAGACTGTGCGTCTACCAAATCCATTTCTCTCTTGATTTTGAACACCTCTATAAGATCACCCCTCATCCTCCTGCGCTGCAAGGAATAGAGTCCTAGCCTGCTCAACTTCTCCCTGTAGCTCAGAAATCACTTAGGTTAATCCTGAGTGCTGTTGAGACAAATTAAGTTAATACTGAGGTGAGACAATAGACAATAAGTGCAGGAGGAGGCCATTCAGCCCTTCGAGCCAGCACCACCATTCATTGTGATCATGGCTGATCATCCCCAATCAATAACCCCGTGCCTGCCTTCTCCCCATATCGCTTGACTCCACTAGCCCCTAGAGCTCTATCTAACTCTCTCTTAAATCCATCCAGTGATTTGGCCTCCACTGCCCTCTGTGGCAGGGAATTCCATAAATTCACAACTCTCTGGGTGAAAAAGTTTTTTCTCACCTCATCCACAATCAGTACCCCGTTCCTGCCTTCTCCTCATATCCCTTGACTCTGCTATCTTTAAGAGCCCTATCTAGAACTAGCTTCTGAGTATTTGGACGTATTGGAACATACAGGTGTGTCACAAACTGCTGGCAGAAGCAAACCCAAACTGTGTACGTTGCCAGCTTCCAACTAGTTTCCTAGCAATAACCATCACATTGAAATAACACATGCAAGGCCAGCAACATAATCAAGGACCAGTCTCACCCTGGCCACTCCCTCTTCTCCCCTCTCCCATCGGGCAAGAGGTACAGAAGTGTGAAAACGCACACCTCCAGATTCAGGGACAGTTTCTTCCCAGCTGTTATCAGGCAACTGAACCATCCTACTACAACCAGAGAGCAATGCTGGACTCCTATCTACCTCATTGGTGACCCTCGGACTATCTTTGATCGGACTTTACTGGCTTTACCTTGCACTAAATGTTATTCCTCATCATATATCTATACACTATGGACGGCTCGATTGTAATCATGTATTGTCTTTCCACTGACTGGATAGCACGCCACAAAAAGCTTTTCCCTGTACCTCAATACACGTGACAATAAACTGACTGTATTCAACAGCACTGGATGCAATATGTGTAGGAAGGAACTGTAGATGCTAGTTTACACCGAAGACAGACACAAAGTGTTGGTGTAACTCAGCGGGACAGGATTGAACGAATTGGTGACATTTGGGTTTGAGACTCTTCTTCAAACTGAGAGTATGAACTGAGGATAATTGTCTGAAGAAGGGTCTCGATTCGAAACATCACCCATTCCTGCTCTCCAGAGATGCTGCCTGTCCCACTGAGTTACTCCAGCCGTTTGTCTATCTTCTTGATTGCACATGTGGCAGACATACTTTTAACTTCCTGAATGCCATAAAAGTCCCATTAACAATCTGTGCGGCACGATGGCGCAGCTGTAGAGTTGCTGCCTCACAGCGCCAGAGACCCGGGTTCCATCCTGCCTACGGGTGCTGTCTGTACGGAGTTTGTATGTTCTCCCCGTGACCTGCGTGGGATTTCTCAGTTGATCCGGTTTCCTCCCACACTCCAAAGACGTACAGATTTGTGGGTTAATTGGGTTCAGTAAAATTGTAAATTGTTCCTCGTATGTAGGTCATGATAGTTTGCGGTGATCGCTGGTCAGTGCGGACTTGGTGGGCCGAAGGGCCTGTTTCCGCGGTGTATCTCTCAACTAAACAAAAAATTGTTCAGTCAAAATTGACTCAATGATATTTTATTTTCACAAGTAGTTCAAGTTCAAGTGAGTTTATTGTCATGTGTCCCTGTGTAGGACAATGAAATTCTTGCTTTGCTTAAGCACACAGAAAATAGTAGGCATTTACTACAAAACAGATAAATGTGTCCATATACCATGATATAAATATATACACACATGAATAAATAAACTGGTAGTGCAAATAACAGAAAGTGGTTATTAATAATCAGAGTTTTGTCCGAGCCAGGTTTAATAGCCTGATGGCTGTGGGGAAGTAGCTATTCCTGAACCTGGTTGTTGCAGTCTTCAGGCTCCTGTACCTTCTACCTGAAGGTAGCAGGGAGATGAGGGTGTGGCCAGGATGGTGTGGGTCTTTGATGATACTGCCAGCCTTTTTGAGGCAGCGACTGCGATAAATCCCCTCGATGGAAGGAAGGTCAGAGCCGATGATGGACTGGGCAGTGTTTACTACTTTTTGTAGTCTTTCCCTCTCCAGGGCGCTCAAATTGCCGAACCAAGCCACGATGCAACCGGTCAGCATGCTCCCTACTGTGCACCTGTAGAAGTTAGAGAGAGTCTTCCTTGACAAACCGACTCTCCGTAATCTTCTCAGGAAGTAGAGGCGCTGATGAGCTTTTTTGATAATTGCGTTAGTGTTCTCGGACCAGGAAAGATCTTCAGAGATGTGCACGCCCAGGAATTTGAAGCTCTTGACCCTTTCAACCATCGACCCGTTTATATAAATGGGGCTGTGGGTCCCCCTCCTACTCCTTCCAAAGTCCACAATCAGTTCCTTGGTTTTGCTGGTGTTGAGGGCCAGGTGATTGCGCTGGCACCATATGGACAGTTGCTCGATCTCCCTTCTATATTCTGACTCATCCCCATCAGTGATACGCCCCACAATAGTGGTGTCGTCAGCGAACTTGATGATGGAGTTCGCACTGTGGTTGGCTACGCAGTCATGGGTATAGAGTGAGTACAGCAGGGGGCTGAGCACGCAGCCTTGAGGTGCTCCCATGCTGATTGTTATCTAGCTACAGTGAAATGAAGTACCTAGCTACAGTGAAATGCTTTGTTTTGTGTGTAACCCAGTGAAATCATACAGCAGACTTCACGCAGGCAGTACACAAGTGCCATCATGATTCTGTAAAATTATTTCAAGTTAAACGTTACGACACCGAACATCCCTGTTTTAGTTCTGCTAGTTTAGTTTAGTTTAGAGATGTAGCGCGGAAACAGGCCCTTCGTCCCACCGAGTCCGCGCCGACCAGCGATCCCCGCACACTAACACTATCCTACACACACTCGGGACAATTTATTATTTAAGGAAGCCAATTAACCTACAAACCCTGTACGTTTTTGGAGTGTGGGAGGAAACCAGAGCAACCGGAAAAAACCCACGCAGGTCATGGGGAGAACGTACAAACTCTGTACAGACAGCACCCATAGTCAGGATCGAACCTGGATCTCTGGTGCTGTGAGGCAGCAACTCTACCGCTGCACCACTGCACCGCCCTTATTAAATTATTGGTGGTCATTTCATTAGAACGATTTATTAAATAGCTATAGCAAACTAAACACTTATTTCAAGTAAAAAGCAAAGAACTAAAAAAGCAAATGGGCCTAGCTTATGGAAGGACCGTTCAGAAGCCTGATAACAGAGGGGAAGAAGCTGTTCCTGAGTCTGGTGGTGCGCGCTTGCAAGCTTCTGCCGGATGAGAACAGGGCAGTCACGGGGGCGCAGCAAAAGAGTTGCAGCCTTACAGCGCTTGCAGCGCCGGAGATCCGGGTTTGATCCTCACTACGGGCGCTGTCTGTATGGAGTTTGTACGTTCTCCCCGTGACCTGCATGGTGTTTCTCCGAGATCTTCGGTCTCCTCCCACACTCCAAAGACGTGCAGGTCTGTAGGTTGATTGGCTTGGTGGGTGTAGGATAGTGTTAATGTGCGGGGATCGCTGGTCGGCGTGGACTGGTGGGCCG